>NW_008337842.1:4397272-4432492 GCF_000622305.1 Nannospalax galili | reverse complement strand
ACTAATTTATTTGTACAACACAAATTTATGCTAATGGTAAAAGCCTATGGGAATTCACCAAATATTCATTAGTGTATTTTTACATTGCTGTAAGAACATGTGCTCCCAACTGCTAATGATAAAAGTTATGATTGGTTTAATCACTATGAAAACTCTTATTGCAAATGGCTGTTCCTGTTTAGAAAACTTCACACAGCTTTAAAAATGGATTAAACCCATTTGAATCCTCATCTACAAATAGACATGAACAGCAAACAAAACTGGTAACTTCTCAACACTGTAACAACTGGTGTAGTAATTACCACTGGTGTGGTAATGCACACAATTCAAAGGAAGGAAAATCCAATGCATTTACTTTTTAGTGATTAGGACAATTGCTTTAATGCTTTGGAAACGTGAACGTTTATGTTTCAAAGCATGAACAGTAAGGTCCAGCATCTCTCCCTCTCAGCTTTCAAAAGCCAAAAGCACTCTCATGGATTCAGAGGCATGTGCACAACCACTGGACAGTAGTCACTTCAAGGTCAACCAGTTATCTTTTGCCCTACAGAGTCCAGAAAATATATTAAGTAAAGCCTTTCCTTTTCATAATGTCTACCCAAATTAATCCTTTTAAAAAGTCAGCAAAATCAAAAAAGCCACAAGAGATATTTTCAGACACAAGTTGAATCTACTGTGCATGAAAAATGTTTAATAAAATGGCAATTTTAATAGATAAGTTTAAGTTTGAGTGCATAATACCAAACGGAAGTAGCTGAACCACACAGAGAAAACAAGGCTTTCCATATCTTTAAACCCAGGTGTTTCATGAGCAAAAAAATATGAGAACATCTTTCTACCTAGAAAGACATCACCAGTAAGACGTAATTGAAATTAGGTTTTTAGTGACTGAAAATAAAATAAGCACAGTGATTTAGAAATCAAATATGCTAAAATAATGTAACCATCATATCAGAAATAAAGGAACAGACATTCTTCACACGCTGCAATGGCAACATCTCTTCACATAGAGACATACACACTTCCTCAGACATGTAACACGCCTCCAGGAAAATGTACAACAGAGAGAACATACAATTTTAATACAATTAGAGTCCCAAAATTTAATTCAACAAAAAGGCAGTTTAAAAATTAGCACTCAGGTATTCTGAAAAAACAAAACAAACACAAAACGGAATCTCAAAAGTATATTCAACGAAGGACATGACTGAGACTGTCCATGTATAATGAAACACACAGCCACACACCACTGTTTCAACAGTCGGCACGGGTATAGGAGAGAGGGAACATTACTGTCCCCTTCTTAGAACTGATGTTTTCATATGTTGCTCTTCCAGGAAAGTCCAGATTTTCTTCTTACTGATTAAAATCAATTACCAAGAATGGAATGTTTTATTAGAAATCTGTTTTTTATAAGTCAATTAAAAAACAAAAATTTTGGATTTCTTCAGAGCCCACTTGCTTGCAGGCAGTGCTTCATCATACATCTTTCTGGGCATTACTGCCTGCTGGCTACATCTGAAGGAGCAGACAAGAAAACCACCAAAGGATCACAGACACAAAACACCAATCACTGCAGCTGTCAAAGATGACTGTATTTACTTAATAAAAAACAAATGTCCAATGATATAATTAAGTTGGGATTTTGAAAAAAATAAACCACCTGCTACACACTGCACTATTAAATGTTCTAATCATAATGCAGTCACCTTCCATACAATGGCTGCAGGATTCTGTCTACCCTGCTGCCTCATTTTAAATACACCAGTGAGTGAGCTGTGTGATAGCAGAGTTATAGCTCCAGGGACACGGCAGGATGTGAGAAGGGCACACTGACAAAATGTGAGAGGGAATGTGGAAATGTAAGCAGGTTAAGCACGGAAAAACTGAGTTCTCTAAACATGCGATGAAATGTCCACCATTATCCTTTAAGATGTACAAAGTGTTCAAACCACACATAAACATTTGTCAGACATGGTCATTAGTGTCAATATTCAACAGAAAAAAAGAAACAAAAACAAAAGAAAAATGTAAAAAGAAGTGATCGAATACTATTATTCATTCCCTGCCCCCCCCCCCAAAAAGACTGAGCATGACATTACACTGCCTTAATGTTGAAGAGCTCCTGTTCAATTTCCTGTTAGCGACCACAGTCAAACTGGTATGAGTGCTTTGGCAAGGTGGGTTGCATTCCACCGCATCTGCAAAGGCCTGCTTTTCTCTGATGGTGGTTCAGCTTATGAAGAACATATATGCAAAAGAACAGCTCTCACATTGCTTCAAACTCATCAATACGCTGCTTCGTATTGCCTTGTCGGATCTGTCGAAGAGTCTTGTACTTATCACGGCCTGCTTTCACATTCTCGGCGTGAAGAACATCATTCTGGGTCTTCTTGGTTTCATCTCTGGCTTGGGCTAACTCTGAACTTAATGCCTAGTTTAAAAAATAAATAATACATTTAAAGTATGACTATTTCATAAATTTTAAAAATTTATGAAAATGGTCTAAAGATGCAAAAATACATATATAGTAAATCTGACTTTTTAATACACTAATTTTTCCACCATGAAGAGATTTTCTTTATAGCATGCAAGCTTCTTTTAATTTCAATAATGGTCATGCTGGGGGAGGATATCTATGGCTTTTCTTTTCTATGGTCATCAATCATAATATTTTGTATATTCTAAACTGCTTTAACTTTAATAGAGGAAAGTTACTATATGAAATGGAGGCTTTCTCCAAAAGCCTTAATATTGTAACTATCATCTCCTTTATTAATAATGATTTCACCAATTTAAAAATTAGATAATTTCTAAAATGCTGTAAAAACCTGAAAATTTCCTACACTGACCTTAAATGTAAATTTAATAAACTGACCTTTTGCTATTATAAAATACAAATAAAGTAATGCAATATATCATCAATTAATAATCATGTTTCAATGCACACTTCACTGTTTAAAAAGTAAATTTACCTTCTACACTGCACTAAATACTTTGTACTTTTCAAATTGAGTCCAATAATTAACTAACTCATCAATTAGCAAAAGCATTAGAATTGTAGGATGGAAAAACGAGACGATGTTCCTGCAGGACAATCAATCACAGGCTGACTCTTGCTGTGAAGACCTCAGTTCTTTGAAAGGGAGTTTACTGCAGCTGGGGAACGTGTGACAAGCCTGCAGGTACCTGGAGCTGTTTCTTCACACGCTCATTTTTCTGCGTTTCGGTCACACGCTCTTCCTCGCTCCTGTGGTTCATCACCCCATCGCTGGACAGTTCGGCGCTGGCCTCAGCGTGGTTCTCGTCCTCCTCATCATGCTCGTTTTCCGTGGGAGGAATGACTGGTGGAGGGGGCGGTGGGGGAGCAGACATTACAGTTTTTAACTCCTCTTTGGTCTTTTCCAAGTCTTCCTGGGCTGCAAAAGCCTGGACATTAAAAATAAGTTAATGGACAAACAACTTTTAAGTTCATGTAACTGGTAATTTAAAAAGAACTAATTTCTCCTGTCTACATAACAAAAACTACATTTCAAAAACTGACAATAGGTCCTTGTAAATAAAAGCTCTCTTTTTACAGAATGCCAGAAGGTAGGAGACAAAAATCTTAAAAACACATTTCTCAAATAAAGCTGCTGATAGAGGCTCCTCCATTGTTACTATAATTGCTATGTAAATGCTTGATGGGAAATGACTTATTTGTATAATGCTGAAGAATGTCACAACTAATAGATTATATTTGAGCCACATGCCAAAAAATAAAACTAGATAATATAGGAATCGGACTGTCATTACTTTAATCCATGATTAACTAAAATCACTAATATAAGGCCTGGGGTGGTGGTGCACACCTTTAATCCCACCACTCAGGAGGCAGAGGCAGGTAGATCTCTAGATCGAGGCCAGCCCAGTCTATGTAGGGCGTTCTAGGCCAGCAAGGGTTAACCCTGTCTCAAACAACAACAAAATCACTAACCTAATGGTGGGTTAACTAGATAGTGTCCACTCCTTTCACATGATACAACATGACACTAATGACAGGGGACTATATTTTCCTGACTTGCCTAGAAAAGTCCTTTCCGGTGTTATCCTATGTAATTGTTAAGACCACTCTTTTTCATCCTCAAAAGGGCTCCTAAAAACTATGTGGAAGTTTCCTATCATCATTATAGTTTTAAAAATCCTTGAATTCCTTAAGCTTTAAGATCCAAAATTCAGTTTACAGGAAATATTGGGATACAAAGATGAACAAAATGTCACTATGAGGAAGCCATCAGACAAATACAGGAGGAGGGGCATTCCAAGGTCTCTTTAATAAATACCAAAGAGTGACTCTTCTCTATTAAAAAGACTTTATAGCAAAAAGAGAAAATGGAAAATCCTACTTTGCACAAAGGCAGAGTAAATTACATCTACAAAATTTACTGTTTAAACTTTGAAAACATAAATATTAAAATGTGTACATAAATATAGGAATAGGAAAGAGTTTAGAAGGGTACACAGAAGTTTTTAAATAGTTCATAGGAATGCAATTTTCTTTTAAAATTAATTTTTGCTAACTGTGCATATTTTAAACTTGTAGCTACAATAGTCTTACAAAGTCTGTGTCTCTGAAGTTCATAAATCCCCCTAAATAGGCTCTATGAAATTCTGACAAAAGCAGTATAACAGGAAGACTAAGTTTTATACCTTTTAGATTATATGCACGCATTTTTACATTATTTTACATATATACATACGTAACTTTAATGTACCAAAAATGTACTAATAAAATTTAAACTGCTACAAAGAAATCTAAGAGTAAAACAAGATCATTTTTATATAGTAAGTGCATTTTGTTATAGAAAAATCATAACATATTGCACATAACTTCCTTGGGTATAAAAATTATTATCTTTCTGAAACAGGGAGGGTCTCCCTGTAGCCCCAGCTAGCCTGGAACTTACTATATAGACCAGGCTGGTCTTGAGATCCACCTGCCTCTGCTTCCTGAGTGCAAGGATTAAAGGCATGTGCCACCACGCCCAGCATTTATAACCGTATTTAAGAAATGATGATACTGAATTTAATTGTCATTATCCTCTACAGCCCATCCCTCCAATTAAAGCTTGATTTTATACTTGTGAACTACTTGGAGATTCTCATTACAAATCTTAGCAGTCCCCAGTACTCCCTGTGGATTTATAAGCAGTTAAAGACTACTGAAGGGAGGAGCTCCCAGCCCTCTATAGGCAGTTAACAGTTATTGGGAGAGGGGGAGACATTTTTCTCAGTAGTATATCCACTGGTAAATTATTCATGCTCCTGTAAATAAACCCTCATCTGTGCTCTGGTAAGTAACCCTAAAAGACTCATTGGTCCATTAAAAACAAAGCAAAACATGAAAGTAGACAGTGTGGGTAACTAGGTGGAAGGGGAAGTGATCAGTGGGATCATGAGGAGGAGAGGGCAATAGGAGGTGAAGATAATCAAACTGCTTTACATACATGCATGAAAACATCACCGTGATATCCAAGTATAATAAAAATATGCTAGTAGAAAACCTCAAAAGAAAATCTAACTAGCAATAGAACTGCACCTTTCTAACTCAACTTTATTTCCCTCACTCAGTCGCCATGTCTGTTTCAGTAATATTTCTTGACTTTCCATTCCTTATGTTCGTAACCACATCTTTTCCTGTTTATCTCTTAAGCAGTGAATGCCCCAATCCATACTTGACACTGATTGCTAAGCTATTTATATAAAATCATACTTGATCATGCTCATTGTTTTGAAATCTCCAGGGTCTGATGTCTCTAGACACTTCCCATGACTTAACTTAAGCAGGGCATCTATTTAGTCTCCTGTAACTCAGTTCTCTCTTATCAGCAAGGCTTGTTACCTCCATCTCCTAAAATTGACTGTCCTGCAATCTCTCCTGCACATTCATACCTCCTATACTCATTCAATTCCTTCCTATCTAGAAGGACCAACTCTTCGGTCCTTAATCATTTTTGGTTTCTTCTAGCCCCCAAACTAATGTATTACTCAAGGTCCAACTTAAATGCAATGGGTTTCCTAAACACTAGTTACCATAGGAACTGATCACCTCTTCTGCATTCCCAAAGGGCTGAACATGCATTTATCTTATTATATTCACCTTGGTACAGTCAGCAAGCATACTGCTGGGGTAACTACTGGGTACAGAACAGCTATTCAATCAAAGCTAGAAATGAACAAACATGATTACTTTGTGCTGCCATTCAGTAGCCTCCTCCTCCTTTTTCTTCTTGGCTTCTTCTAGAAGTGCAATCTTGGCAGTAAATTCAGCAAGTTCTGCTGCCTAAAATTTAAAATATTCAGTACTATAAAAACAGTAATGCTTTATTTGTGTCTGTGTGTGTGTTTGTCTTTTTGAGACAGGGTCTCCCTGTGGCCACAGTTGACCTGAATTCACTATATAGACCAGGCTGGCCTTGAACTCATAGAGATCCACCTGCCTCTGCTTCTCGAGTGCTGGGATAAAAGGCATATGCCACCATGCCAAGCTTAAAAACAGTAATGTTTTTAATATTTTTTAAAAATATTTTATTTTTATTTTATAAGTTTATTTGCCTACATGTAAGTAGGTGCAACCATGTCGTTTAACGCCCACAGAGGTCAAAAGAGGGCATTGGATCCCCTGGAACTGGAATTACAGACGGTTTTTAGACACCATGCGGGAGCTGGGAATTGAACCCAAGTCCTCTGCAAGAGCAGCCAGTGCTCTTAACTGCTGAGCCAACTCTCCAGTCCCTGTTTTTAATATTCTTATATTTTAAAGTAAAAAAGTTTTCAGGTACATGCTTGGGTTGTTTTATGTGTTTCTCTTAAGTCTTCCATTTTAAAAAGGGGAAACATTTCTTGACAATGTTAAATAGCTCAAATACTTGAGATAACATAAGACAAAGTAAAGATTTTATTCTATGAATAAGTAGTTCGTGCTGTTTCCCTAGTAGGCACTTAACACATACAACTAAGAGCTATTTTTAAAACTTTTATCACCAAATAAAAATTACAGAATGCGCTATAATTTGAAAGGGATTTTATCAGCAATCTCATCTGATTCTTCATCAATCCTACAAAGTAGTATTATTCTTTTCAAAAAGAAAACCAAGAGGCTCAAAGACTCAAAAGAGCAGGCATAATGTCACAAACCTGGAATCTACTCTTAGCGTTTAGGAAATGGAGGCAGGAGGATCAAGAGTTCAAGGCTAGCCAGGGTTATGTAACAAGACCCTGTCTCAAAAAACACAAAAGACCCAAGGACAAATAGCAAATGCCTGAACTAATAGGTAAATTCAGAATCTTCTTAATGTCATGCTTGCCTCTCATTACTATAAGACCTATTAAATGATTAAAAAAAAAAAAAAACCCAAGCAAGTATGGCTATGTTGTCTTATGTGTCAAATCATCTAGCAAAAACGTCCCACAGCAGAGCCTGTCCACAGGAAGGAAGTGAGAATCTAGTTGGGAACGGGCCAGAAAATGAAAGAAGGCAACCCATTTGATTCTGTTTAGTTTTAGGATTTTTTTTTTTTTTCAGGCAGAAATAAAAGGTTCAGTTTATTTTCCCATTTTGTTACTTGCAGCTTGGCCTGCATCAGAAGGCCAACAGGCAGGTCAGGGCTGGCCCAGGCATCTACTCAAGATTCCCTCCTCTTTACCAGCTGCTCCTGGTTCTTCATCTGGTCGGCAGCTTGCTTTGCTATGGCGGACTTGGCCTCCTCCGCAGCTCGACGCTCCTTTTCCAGCCGCTCTGCTTCTTCTTTTGCTCGTTTTCGTTCCTGATCCAGCTCTAGAGCTTTTCGAGTCTGTTCTTCCAGTTCTGCAAAATAATGTATTTGCCCAATCCCCAAACACAGACTAATTTCAATTATCCTCATTATGGTAAAATGGCAAAATACAGTTTCTGCAGTCGCTAAAGATCAACATGTACTTATACATATTCTTCTATTTTAACTTGGGAAAAGATGTTACTTACAAAGTATGTGACTCAAAACTGAAAGACACAGAAACCCCTCATACCTCCTAAGACTAAACGTACAACTTCTATTCTTTAAATCTCTCAATGTAAATTTTTGACCTAGCAGGAATTAGAAAAGTTGGTGGGAGGTACAGCTCAGTAGGAGAGCATTTGCCTGGATATGCAAGGCCCAGGATTCAATCCCTAGCACTACCAAAAAATAAAAATGGAAGTTTAGAAATCTATAATTCATTTGAAGACCCATGGGCTGGGGCTATACAGCTCAGTGACACAACACTTGCCTAGTATATGAGCTATCCTAGGTTCAATCCCTGGTACCAAAAAAAAAAAAAAAAAAAAAAAAAAAAAAAAAGAAAGAAACGTAAGTCTCACTCAAGTACAGTAGAGTAACCCTCATCTGAAACTCGTGGGTTTCACAAGTGGTTTGAATTTCAGATGGGGGCATTTTCCAATACTTATATACAGTGAAAAAATTTAGGGATGAAATTTGTTCTAACAAGAAAATTCATTTGTTTTATATGTACCTTCTATGCATCGCCTCAAGGTAATCTTACACAATATTTTTAGTGTGCTTATGCTGTGACTGAGACCTGTCACATCTAGGATAAGTCACTAGTAACCTGTATAAGATAAGTGAATCCTAGAAATTAAGTTTGAATGAAAAAAACAAAACATTAGTGACACAAATGTTTTTACATGAATTGTGTTATTGAAAATCGAGTTTTGAGCCAGGCATGGTAGTGCACGCCTTTAGTCCCAGCACTCAGGAAGCAGAGGCAGGCAGATCTCTGTGAGTTCAAGGCCAGCCTGTTCTATATAGTGAGTTCAGGTCAGCTGGGACTACAGGGAGACACTGTCTCAAAAAGACAAAAAAAGAGAAAATTATAATTATATAAATTTATATAAATTTTTGATATAAAAATTATATCAAAATTGAGTTTTGATATATCTTCTAAAACATGACTACAAGTAATATTTGGATGTGGCTAATAAGAATTTTAATCTGTACACATAAGCATAAAATTATTTTCTTATCTCAGTGAGTTGAATAAGGAAAATATTACTAACATAAAACCATAAAAAAGACTTTAAAATATTGAACATTATTTTGGCAATTCTTATTTAATGCATAGGTTCTGTGATAGACCAGAATGCTACTTACTAAGAATGTACAATGCCCTGGGAGGAATGATTCTCCCTTGCTGTATACTTTAGAAAAGAGGAAAACTGAAAATCTATATGCCACAGAGTTTTAAAGCTAAGCATAATGTCTAAGACTTTACTTATGGCTCCTAATTTTGCTGGTCTTCATTAAAAACTGCTTAAGTAATTTTAGTCAGGTGAGTCGGGAGATTTTGAAAGGATTGGAGAAGAGAAATGATTCTATGGTTAGGCTCTAAGTTTCTGATAAAATAATGTACAATTCTATGTAGCTATTTGGCTAAAAAGATTAGAAAGTATATATCACAGGATGTTAGTTAGCAATAGCTTAATTCTAAGATGATTCATTTTAGAATTTACATTTTAAAATTTGGCCAACCTAACCCATCAGACTTTGCTTACTCTGTCTGGTCGACTGATGAAGCTTAAAGCTCCTGGCTTTATCATTAACCTAAACAAATGAGTAAAGAATTGAAAGCAAGGGGGCTGGCGACAGCTCAGCAGTGAAAGCACTCTTGCAGAGGACCTGGGTTTGGTTCTCAGCACCCACATGGTAGCCAATAACCATTGGTAACTCCAGTTCCAGCAAATCTGAGGGACTCCTCTGGCCTCTGCAGGCATTGCACATGTCCTGCAATTACACATACCCAGGCAAAACACTCATACACATAATTTTTTTTTTTTCGAAGCAGGGTCTCCTTGTAGCCCCAGCTGTCCTGGAACTATGTAGACCAGGATGGCCTTGAACTCACAGAGATCCACCTGCCTCTGCCTCCCGAGTGTTGGGACTAAAGGCATGCACCACCACGCCTGGCTCATACACATAAAATTTTTAAAAAAAGAACTGACAGTGGAGTCTCAAAGGAACACATGTATACATATTCCTAGCACCATTTTCACAAGAGCTAAAATGTAGAAGCAATGAAGATGTTCATCAACACGTTTGCCTTGAAAGGGCATTCTGACATTGCTCCAACATAGAAGAGTCTTGAAAACATTATGCTAAGAGAAATAAGCCAGTCCTCCCTAAGACAAACAGTAAATGATTCCATAGATTACCTTGAAAAGCCAGAATTATGAAGACAGTAGGTAGTTAAGTGCCAGGGATTATAGGGAAGGAAGGAGAAATGGGGAATTATTAATAGCCAGAGAGTTTTAGTTTCATAGGTTGAAAAGAGATTTAGAGATAGTGGTGACTATTCAACCTTGTTGAATGTATTTAATATCATTAGATTTTACACTGTAAAATAAGTAGAATGGTACATTTTTATGTTTGCCATTGTTAAAAAATGTATAGGTTTTATGGCAATGAAAATTCTTATTGTATTGAAACAAGCAAAAAAATGTTTAGATTACAAAATTAAATTTTGATATGAATATTCCCTAATGTTCATTATTTTCTATCAGCTTTCAGTAACAAGTTTCAATTTGGAAAAAAAAAGGTAGAAATGGAAATGGCTATTTTGTGATATATCAAGAATCATACAAAAATATTTTAAAATGTTGAAAAAACAAAAAAGAACTTTAGCCTCATCTCATGTACAAAGGAAGGTTTTGGGTAGTCTTATAACACTTAAATAGAAAACTTCTGTTTGCTGTTTTTGATCAGTGCATTAGAATAGGGATTAAAAAACTTTTGGCCAGTGGAGTTAACCCAATGGCATTTTCAGTAGACACCAGTTTCCTGAGCCATGGCCACCCTTGCTCACTCAGCCATTACAGAAGACTGCTTTCATAAAGCAATGACCAAGTCAGTAATTGAGACACAGATGGGTCAAGTATCTAAAACATTTACTAAACTAGACTAGACCATGGATCAGTCTACACCCCTGAAAACAAGGATTTGATAACTCAGAAAGATGAATAATATCAACTTTTTCATCTTGATTCATAAAAAGCTACAACTTTACAATCTTGAGGGTCTGGCATGTAGGCAAAGAGGACATTATCTGACTTATTTAAAAATTTTTTGATTTATTTAGCATGCAAGTGCACCACATGCATGCAATGCCCATAGAGGCCAGAAGAGGGCATCAGATCCTCGAGAACTGGAGTATGGAGGGTTAGCCGCCATGTGTGTGCTAGGAACTGAGCCAGGGTCTTCTGCAAGAGCAGTCAGTGCTCTTAACCCCTAGCCATCTCTCCAGCCCCTATCTGGATTATTTAAAATATCAGCTCTTTCAAGACATAGGTTGTAAGTTACAAACACAAACTGTTTATGTCACTACTAAAGACTGAATGATGTGATTGGTTAGAGTAATTAATAGGGAGGAGATACGGAAGATTAATGTAAATTCAAGCTAATGATATTTGGGAAGGATTCTCATTCTCTATCATATCTGAACCCAGGCATGACATGACTTTGCAAGCCAAATGATTTCTTACCCCAAGGACCAAGCTTGCAAGCTATAACACTGTACCAACATTTTTAAAAAGTACACATGCCTTAATAGACAATACACCCCAACATGAAGCCTTTTCCTTATCTCTTCTAAGGCAATGGCCTATTAATTACATTATTGTTAACCTAGGAGAAGTGTATAATCTTCAAAGAAAAATAAATAACAGTTCCATAATCAGTTTTTACAAATCAAAGATTAACACTCTGATTGTAAATTATTGAATATCCACAGCACACCTAAGTGATGAAGTAGTATATGTCACCACAATAAAAGGAGGATTTCCAACGGATGTATACGAAGCTATTTTTAAGATATAGTAACAGAAAATAGTAAGATGCAAGAGGACATTTAGCTAGGTACAGTGGAGGCACTGTAATCCCAGCTACTCTGGGAGGCTAAGACAGGATGATTAGCTGACCCTAGGAATTCAAGGCCAGCCTGGGTAATACAGCAAGACTTCCTCTCAAACGAAAACAAAGCAAACAAAAAAACCCAGGACATATGTATTGTGCTGCCTTATGTGTAAGAAACAAGAATATATCTTTACGTGAATTGTGTATCTACTTTGGAAACAAAAGAGGCATTTGCTCTCCCTAAAGATCAAAATAATGGTAAAAACAATGAAGCAGTCTGAGACCACTATCCACTGGGACACAAAGACAGATAGGGAGCTCAGGATCATAACAGTACTCAGGGATTGAGAGGACAAGAACTGGAAAGGGGAAAACATGGAAAAACTTGACTAAAACCCCGTGTGCTATTTTTCTACAGTAGGTTTGCCAACTCCCCAAGCGGACATGTGGAGGGAGACACCAGGAGACAAGCACAAGCCGCAGCAGTAAGAGGCGAAAGAGGCAAACAAAAGAAATCTACTCCTGTAACCAGGAGTCAAAGGATGGCATTGAGGCCCTCTAAGACCAACAAGCCCTAGGCAACATCAGGGCTACCAATGACAAAGTTGAGAGATAATACTCTGGAACAGGAAAACATATTCACAAATCATATATTTGACAAAGAATTTGTGTCCAAGACCTGTAAGAACCTTATAATGACAACAAAAAGGCAACTCCAAAGAAAATACAGAAACACCAATAGGCACATGGAAAGATCTTCAACATCATTAGGCATCAGAGGAATATAAGTTAAAACCATAAAGTATCATTGCAAATCATTTAGGAAGACTATAACCCAAAAGACAAGTATGCACACACTGGTGAGAGTGCAGAGAACTCACACTTTGCTACAGGAATGCAAAAATGAAGCCACTTCAGAAAGTGTAAGTCAAGTCAGGTGTGGTGGTACATGCCTTTAATCCCAGCACTCAGGAGGCAGAGGCAGGTAGATTTCTGCTGGATGAGGTCAGCCTGGTCTAAATAATGAGTTCCAGGCCAGCTGGGGCTATAAGGAGATCCTGCCTCAAAAAAAAAAAAAAAAAAAACCAACAAAACCAAAAGTGAAAGTTAATATGGTCCAACAATTCTCCTTAGGTCATATACTCAAAACATATCAACAAAATGAAAACGTATAAGCAAAAATCTGTACGAAGTATGGTTCATAACATTATACACAATATTTGGTGGAATAGTAGAAACCACCATAATATCCATAAACTGATAGAAATTTAAAAAAAAAAAAAGGGCTTGGTGTGATGGCGCACGCCTTAAATCCCTGCACTTGGGAAATAGAGGCAGGTGAATCTCTGTGAGTTTGAGGCCAGCCTGGTCTATACAGTGAGTTCCAAGCCAGCTGAGGCTACAGGGAAACTGTCTCAAAAAGACAAAAAAGAAAAACAAAAAGAGTGAAATGCTATAATACAGAAAAACTTTGAAAATATTAGGGTAAAAGCCAGTCCTGCGTCCAGAACAGGACAATCTAGAGAAAGTGACTGGATCAACAGTTGCCCAGAGGCTGGGATATTAGAAAAAATTAGTTGACTGCTTATGGGTACGCAATTTCTTAGACAACAGCATTCTAAAATTGACTGGTGATAGTTGCACAAAATTGTGAACATACTAAAAACCATTAAATTGTGTAACTGAAACAGATAATTGCATGGCATAAGAACTATATTGCGACAAAGCTGTTAGGAGAAAAGAGAAGCCAAATTTTCAAAATGACAAAAATTGTATTTGGGATGAAAAATGAATGGGAGGCAGTAAAGAAAGCCAGTAATGCTCTTCTTCTTGTCCTGGGAAGGCTACAGTGTACAAGTTTGTAGGAACAAACCTCCCTAAAACAATTCCATAAGCCCCTTCCCTAATAGGTACATAGACTCTCTATCAGCACTTCAATGAAACAATATTAGGGTTTTATAAAATAGGATCAATTTTTTTTTTTTAATTTCAGAAAGCTAAGTGAGGTTAAAGATTATTTTCATCTTAGAATTTAGGAACCTAAGAAAATTAGGGTCCTCAAATGCCTCACTGATGGCCATATTCTAACAGAAGCACAGGATTAAAGCTTCGCTCCTGTTTTTGAGTAGTATGTATCTAAAGTGAACATCCCCTTCATCAAATTGCCATGTTGACTGTCTTCCACAGCAGTTCCTACTATGTAAAACAATCTTGTTTAGGTCATCACACCATCTTCCACCAATAGAATGTGAGCTGAGCTGTGTAAGAGCTGGAGCCTCTGAGCACAGCGGTGCCCAATGCTTAGTTACCCAGTACCGAAGACATCATTGCACCACAGCTTTGCCCTATAGCTTGTTTTACTGAGGACAAGAATTCACTTTGGTATTTGTTGGAGCAGTAACTGAATTGTCTGCTGACAGCATTTTTCAAATATCACCAATACATCTTTCAAGATGCATTGCAGAACAATTAATGATTCATTTGAAATAAATGACTTAAATAATTAATTTCAAGAATTTACAATGAAACATAAAAAAAATGTTCAAGAAAATTACAAGTTAAACTAAACATGGTGGAAGTCAGTACATCTGAATGAAAATTTAGCACAAAATAAGACAATCACGTAGGTTTTAGAACAGCCTGGGAAAGCTTTATTAGAGAAACAAAAACAAACTGATATCCTGTTTGAAGATGACAGATCTGAAGCTGTCTTGACAAAGACGCTCCATGCCTTATGTTCTAGCTCTCATACTCTTCAGGGCTTCTCTGAGTAGTTTTATGTATGAAAATCATTAATATTTTTATTATACATCCTAAATAAATGAGATTAAAAGATTTAGTAAGTAGTGATTCCGTCAAAGAGAGTTATATAAATTTAAAGGTTCTATGACTCAATATTCCCTTTAAAAATCAAACTTTCACTTTTTAATCAGTGTTTAATACAACATAGGTGGTTTTGGAACTGTGGCACTGAGAAACTTGAGGGCCTCTCACATGCTAACCAAACTTCCCATCAATGATCTACACCTCAAGTCCCTACATCCAGGTTTCTTTTCAGCATTCTGGAAAGGTGCTTCTTATATTAGTCCTGTGGCACTTAATACACATTGTGCCACTTGATCAGTGCTTTACGCACAGATCATCTATGCAGATTTTCCTCCCATGTATGCTATGTGTCTGCACTCCTAGGATACAGCACAAAGTAGGCATTTCATAAATAATCTGATTTGATTGAAGAAAAGGGTACCTGAGAAGGAATAAGCATCAAGTTTGAAAACCAAGAACAAGTTCTGTCCCCAGTTTGTGCTTGTAAACAAATATTATACTACCTTTGGCTTTTGAATTAATCTAATTTCTAGGTCGTTATAGCTCTGAAAAGCAAGGTTTTGCTGCTGAACTAGAATAACTCATATAGTACATGTGGTGTAGTGCACTTTGTGGAAGCCAGAGGTCAACCTTAGATGCTGTTCCGCAGAGGCGTGGGGACCTGGGCTCACTGATTTGGTGAGGCTGGCTGACCAATGAGGCCCAGTTTACCTGCCTGCTTCAGCCTCCTAGCACTGAGATTACAAGCTTGTGCCACCTTGCCTAACCTCTTACGTGGGTGCTGGGGATCAAACTCAGGGCTACATGCTTGTCTAGCAAGTACTTTACTGACTGAACTATTTATCCCCAGCCCTGAGATCCATTGTTTTGGAGTGGTGGCACATGCCAGAAATCCTAGCACTGGTGAGGAAGGAGCCAGGAGTATCAAAAATTTGAGGACAGCCTGGGCTATTGGGAGACACTGTACATTCCCAAGTTTTTATTATCTTAAAAATATTACCAATACTCTTCGTATTAGAATGACTGTAGATTGATAGTCATTCGTGTGACTACCTCCCCTGGCATGTGCTACACATAAACTCACATAGGCTCACACACATACACATAAAAGATTTTTTTAAATCTAAAACCAAAAAGGCATAACCTGTCTATGTGTGAGTATTTTCAGTGCTGGAGTACAGAGCCTTATACATGCTGGGCACGTGCTCTACTCTTGGACTACGCCTCTCGTGTTTTTAAAATTTTTGTGAATGTCAAACATGAATATTTGCATCATTTCCACCCTTCACACCCCATCCAACTCCTATGTCCCCCTAACTTTCTCAACTTCATGTTGTCTTTGATTATTGTTACATATGCAAGCATGCATATATACATAATTTTACACATATGTGTGTGTGTGTGTGTGTGTGTGTGTGTATAATGCACTGAGTCCATTTAGCTCATGTGTACTTATGTTTTGAGCTGACCACTTGGGAGTAGATAACTTATCAGGGAGCTCAATCCTGGAGAAAACTGATTGTCCCCTAATCAGCATCCACTGAGTACCTGGAGCTCCTCATCTAGATGTGAGACCCTGTGAACTCCCCCTCACACTGCTGGGCGACCACACCGTGGTATTTCATGGGTGCAGCTTCCCTATCATGTCTACATTGTATTATCGAGCAGGAGGCTTCTTTTTGCAACAGATGGAGACTATTACAGAGTCCTACAACTTCCAAAATAGACAATACGTGATTATGTGGTACCCATCCTAACTGACACAAACACAACACAACCCTCTACACTAAGGAGCAGAAAAGATGGAAAGAGCAGGGGAAGAGGACACCTGCTGCTAGATAGACCTCCCATCGCTAGAGTTTTGTAATACACTGAAATCAAATCTTTCTTAGGGGTTGAGTTCCAAACAGTTTATAATTGTGAGAACAATTAAAAATGATTTAAGTACTTAAAATATCCATAAAGCACTCTATTAATACATTTGCTTAAATGCCATAAGGTAGCAAATATATGCTTTTATTTATGGAACCCTGAACAGTAATAAGTATGAATTAATATACACATAGTAAGAATAGATGAGAAATACACATGAAAACCATCCGTATGATCAAAGATATGACAGGGAACAAGAGCAGAACAGAACAGAATGTGCCTTCAGTGTACTTTGATGTGATGCCACTAACTTTTAATTTGGTAATTAAACACAAGTGTCCGATATAACACAAATAACACTTAATAACTGTATAGAAATGCTGCTATTTGACACTACAGCAGTAATTCTTAATTCGTCATCAAAAACACCCTTTTACCTTTCTGGGCCTTCAGTGTCTGCTCTTCGATCTGCCTGAGGCGCTCCATCAGCTCTTCCTTTTCACGCTCTATTCTCTCCTTCTCTTTTTCTGCAATTTCTCTTTTCTTCTTTTCATTCTCTAATTGTGCCCTTAAAAGAGATTACAATTTCTATGTCACAAATTATTAGGTAGGGACATTATTACTAACTCTGAATCAAAAAAGAAACGACATAAACATTTGAAAATTTTCAATACATTCACGTACAGTTAAATATATAGAACTATGCTGTAGTATACACTCATGTATAGATATACACATACTGGGTTCCGAAGTATTTCTTATTGTGGAGTTATAATACAGTCTATTTTAAAAATATCAAAAACTTGAGGCTGGATTAGTTAGTAAACTGCTTGTCACACAAGCATAAGGACCTGAATACGGATACCCAGTACCCAAGTAAAAAGCCAGGCATAGTAGTCTGCGCCACAATCCTTGTACTGGGGAGGCAGAAACGGGCAGGTCCCTGGAACTCTCTGAGATCCTGTCTTCCAGGTGTCTTCCTCAGCTAATTTCTACTTATGCTGACCTCTGGCCTACACACACACACACACACACACACACACACACACACACACACACACTCTTAAAAACCTAAAATTTATAAAACTGCCAAGAAAATAAAGCCTATTTTGTGAATAAAGCAGGTTTTTCAAGGCCATTCAAAAATGGAGAAAAATTAGACTTACTGTTTTGCATGAAGGACAATAGATCATATGTCACATCTTTAATTTTTTTTTTTAATTTACGCCTATTTACGTAAGTGCACCAGTACATGCAATGCCCTTGGAGGCCAGAAGAGGGCGACAGATCCCCCTGGAACTGTAGTTACGAGTGTTGTTAGCCACCATGTGGGTTCTGGAAACCAAACCCAGGTCCTCTGCAAGAGCAGCCAGTGCTCTTAACCACTGAGCCATCCCTCCAGCCCCTATCTGTCACATCTTAAGAGCTAACTGCACCATTTCCAGAACCCAAGCAAATTTATTTTTCAGACTTGCAGAAGCCCTTCACTGGGGAAATAACAAAGATTTAAAGAGAACACAAAAGTACCTTAAACAGGAAAATGGCCAAAGAGATCAACAATTTTCAGTCTTTATTAAAAATAAAAATATAAGCTAATTTCTGGTGCAAAAGCCATTTATGCATAGATGAAAAATCAGTTTTATCATCTTTCACAATTATTAGGATGAAGCAGGTGTTTAATGCTGGCTTAAAAGGAAACACTCCCTTGGTCATTTAGCTGCAACTGCCAGGGGCCTGATAAAGCCTTTTTTAAAAAAAAAAAATTTGTGAATATACCCCAAATCAGTCATTAAATTATCAATGAAGGGTCTATCTTTGGTCAAATTCCACTGAATTTATTTGTGGCTAAAAACAAGAGGAATAAAAGATACTTAATATGGTCAATATTCAAATCACTACTTCAATGACAATGTACATTTTTTCATTAGAGATGGAATCAATTTTTTTAAACACTTCTTTATGTTCCACAAAAAGATATCACTGCCACCTAGTGTCAATTCTCAATTACAGGCTCAGCAGCAAAACTGTACTATCAAAGTATTTTTTCTTTCTCTGGAAGTCTAATTTGAAAATTGTTGCAGATCTTAGCTATTTGTTCCCCAGAAAGAGTTAACTCTGGAAGAGAGTTGTCATAATTATGGATTTTTTTAAAGAAAGTACACAGGCAAGACCCTGGGTCAATCCTCAGGACTGGAGATGGAGAATACAAAAGCAAAACATTAAAACATGCTGCAGTCACAGAGAGACTGCAGTTCTAAGAATGTGGACCTTAGACATGTAGGCAGTGTGTGTAGAAAGAGTAAGGGGCTATGGAAAGGGAAATGGAGATAATTATGATGTACAGGTTGGGCTGAGGCACAGAGGTTCTACATTAGTGACTCTAAACCCCAGAGCTGCCTCATCCCATGCCCTCTGGTGTCAGGCTCTCCTAGGAGTCCCTCTGCGTTTGCTGCCTGGGCCCACTGGACATACTGAAACAGATGAACAGGGGTTTTTCCTCAGTTGCTCTGCCCGCCTCTCAAGGTCCTGAAGCTGGGATTCAGATGGCTTCATTTCATCTCGGATACAGTCCAGCCTCTTTCACACTGTGTCATGAGACTTCCCAGCTCCTGTTTCAGCACGGAACGCAGTTTGAAGACCATGTTGGACCTATCTAGTGCCTTCACAACATTTTCTGTTAGTTGCGCCTCACGCTTCTGCCTCCCTGACATGGATTTACTCAAGTCCTTCTGCAGCTGTTGGCATTTCTCCATTTCTCCTCGCAGCTTCTTTTGGATCGGCTCAGCCATGCTGAGGAGGCTACCGCAGACACACTGGGTCTCAAGCTCTGGAAGGTAGCTGAGCTCCCCTTTCTGGGCCCGTAAGTAAATGAAGTAAAGGAGGAATGTTGGGAAAAGCCCAACACAAGATATTTAAGGATCACTACACCTCCTACTGATTTAATGAACTCCATCTCATTTAAGAGCCAAAGGCCTAGGGGCTTGTTCCTGTAAGGAATGCTTCACTTTGCTTCTAGGAATCTCTATGATGTACTTTCTCAACACCTAGGAGAAAGAGTCAATACCTACTTATAGACCCCGGAACTGGGTTTGTACAGTATTTCAGTATTTCAATAAAGAGTATATTCAGGCACAGATTTAAGGACTTGGGAGGTATAATCCCTCTAGAAAACCTAAATGATAGAGGCTTTAGGGAAAGAATGCATTTCCCAGGTTCTTTGGGCAAAAGACTAGTGTCCCTCCCCTCAAAACACTATTGTCTTTCAGGCTATTCATCAAAGTACCAGTTTTCAAAGAACCATTTTCTCCATGGTCTGCCACCCCAATCAATCACTCCTTCAGACAGTCAGGCCCAGCACAGCTCTTGGTCCCCAAGGCAGTTACTTTCCTTCTTCCCCCAACCCATCCTGAAATACTTTGTAAGTACCCTCATATCATGCAGTGACAATGGTAGAGGCCAGGAGAAGTCATTCGATCCCTTGGAACTGGAGTTAAGGAGGTTATTAGCCACCATGTGGGTGTTAGGAACCGAACTCTAAAGAACAGCCAGGGCTCAACTGCTGAGCCGTCTTTCCAGCCCCCTAGAGATACTTCTTGAGAATTCACCATGTAAACCAAATCTCAAGACCCACAGGCTACAATGCAACCCACCCACTCAGAGCCTTTCAAGTCCAACTCTGGCACAACTGGCCCCTTCTGGGATGGGTTGCTTTACTTAGCTCTCCCTATTGCTGTTTCATTTGTTCTTCCACAGGGACAGAAGTACAGGTCATATGCAGGCAGGAAAAAGACAAAGGAACCTGATCACAAGCAAGTTGGGAGCAAAAATTATGTTACTAATGAAGAGTGGAGTAAATATACAGGAAACATTTAGCCTAATAATAATATGTGGAAAAACTTCGCAGTTGATTCTGTCTGCAGCTTTCTTTTGAGATTCATTTCTGATACCTTATGTCCACAGACCACACTACATGAATACAACTCCATTCAGCTCCTCACATCTCTTGCTGACACACAGGGCTGGTAGACCTTCCTTATCTCCCATATAAAACTAGAAGATATTGGGGCTCAGCAGTTAAGAGTACTGACTGTTCTTGTAGAAGACCTAAGTTTGATTCTCAGCACCCACAGCAGCTAACAACTGCCTGTAACTCCAGTTCCAGGGGATCTGATGCCCTCTTCTGACCACTGCAGACATTGCATGATATGGGTTTACTTACATACATACACATAAAAAATAAAAATGTTTTTTTTTAATGTAACATTAAAAAAATCCTAGAAGATATTGCTTCTCCCCGAAGCACTGTTCAAAAAGGACTAACCTAGTCCACTCACTGGTACGTATGCAAGCGTGTATATTCTTATCTCTGCACATCTGCTTATGCTGGCTTCTTCAATTTTCAAGCCTCAGTCAAGTCCAACTTTCTCCAGGAAGCTTCTTGCTATTACTCAAACTATAAATGTAGATATTTTAATTCATAGTTTCAGATTCTACTCATTTCAACCTAGTTCTAGGTCAAGACATAAATATACTAATAAGCTATAAAGTCTCTGTACTAGCATGCAAAAATTATATGAGAAATTCTTATTTTTAAGGACTATCAAATAGGTCCAATTACATTTTTCTTAAGTCTTAAGTGGCAGCTAACAACTGTCCTTAACTCCAGTTCCAGGGGATCGATGCCCTCTTCTGACCTCCTTAAACATTGCATGATACAGGTGCACTTAACATACATGCACACAAGACACTCAATACACTTAAAATTTTTTAAAAAAATAAGAAAATCATTCAACTAGTGTTAAATAAGATAGTATTCAACTAGAAGAGGATTTAAACCCTCTAGTTGCAAAGTCTATTGTCTTGGTAAGACACCAGCTATGGTCTAGTGATACAGGAAACCTGCAGTTGTAGCTGACTTACAATTGGCACATAGGATTCTGACTCCAAATTGTAAGCGTAAGCCCGTTTCCAAACTTGTCAATAACTTTAGCCATACAAATATGTTCAAGAATTAGAGAATGAGTATCACTTGATTTGGATGTAAGGCACTTAGGAGAAAAGACTAGAGAACTACCATCTATTTCTCTGTCAAAAACATACAGCTATGAAAGCTCTGGGGAGAAAATGCAACCACATACACCAAGGTATTCAAGTAAGGAGGCCTCCTTGCTGTCTTCTCCAGGTATTGTTCTTGTCCAAGAGCGTCTAGCAGCATAGATGGCATGCCTCCAAGCACTACCCCAACCATGTCTGCTGGCTTTGTTTTCAGTTGCCAGTGAGCCTGACCAAAACTTTCCACATAGTTCTTTCTCTCTCCCTCCCTCCCTTCCTCCTTCCTTTGTTCTCTCTCTTCCTCTCCCTCTCCCTCTCTCTCAGAACAATGAATATGGAAGGAACACATGAAAATTTGGTGTACTATTTCTGAAAGACTGCCAATCTCTGTGTGGCTAGAATAATAAACAGTTACTGAATACCTCCTGTTTAGAGTGTTCAATGCATGCTAAAGAAAGGTTGTAAAATGTATCCAAAAGGAACCATGGATTACCAAATAAAAAAAAAAAAACTTCCTTCTAGTCCCCACAGTAACTGAATATAGCACTCTCATCAAATAGTACTAATTAAACACACTACTACATAACACATATACCAGTTTTCTCTGTGTCTAGATGCATAAAAAGCACATAGATCATTGCAAAAAGTACATAATATGCCAACTGTGGGCAGAACAGATATACGGAATGGAATGATATCTGCAAATCCACATAAAGTAACTTTTTTATGTCATGATAGAAGCACTTAGAGTCAGTGAAAGCTACAAGGTAAAAAGATCATTAGAAACAAAGCTCAATAGTTTCTAGGGTTTTTTGCTTTGTTTTGTTCTAAGACTACTATATTTTTTACAGTATCACTTTCTTTAAAGATTTTCTCAATAAAGGATAATTTTACTTGGGCCCTTAAATCTTTTCACATAAAGCAGAAAATCCAAACTAATCTAGATTCAAACTTGGGAACTGGGAATTACGTTCTTGGGTCCAATAACATGGTTCCGGGGTCTATACAGATCTTATTCAACTTCAATCCATTAAAAAAGTTTACTTTTAATATGTTTAATGGTCTCTCTTTCAAGTCTCAATTACAAACAAAAAGATCGGTATCTTTGGCAGAGATGACTAGTCAGCTTGCTCTACTCAGGAACATTTCAACTGAGTTCTACGATGGTACGGATACTGCTTCAAAATTAAATATTCAGCACATTTTTACACTGAAAAATTAAGAAATAACCTGCAAGCAAAAGCAAAACAAATTTGAAAATTTCAAATTTGAAAACCACAGTGAGGGCTGGAAAGATGCTCCATGGTTAAGAGCACTGGCTGCGCCAGCAGAGCACCCAGGTTCAGTTCCCAGCACCCACACAGCAGCTAACACCTGTCCTCAATTCCAGTTCTAGGTGGTCAGATGTCCTCTTCTGGCCTCCACTCCAATACTGCACAGCATGGATGCACTTTACATGAAGGCAAAACACTCATACACATAAAATATAAACATAATTAAAAAATAAAAAGTGAAATACGAGCATCTGTGACGTCATGAAGAGTGACTTTCTCAGACATTTCTGTCAAAGATTTCTACTTTGAAAACTATAATAATTTTAAGGCAAGGTGATAAAGGAAATACTAACTTTTCAATTTTAATACAAAGTCTGCGAATAAAACTGAGCACTCTGTTAGCCGGCCTAGCCTAAACAATCAAGAAGGAGAGGGTGTCAAGTCATACCTTTCCAGCTGCTTCTGATGCTTCTCCTCTCGAGCCTGAGCCTTCATCTGCTGCACTTCAATAGTGTCAGGTTTCCTTCTCCGCATGTACAGTTCGTGGTTTCCCATACACAAGGCCAAAATACGCTTATTGATTCTCAGTCGAGGCGCATAAAAAACAAAATCCTGAACAGAAAACATTTAAAATTTAAACTTTTCCTGAAAGAAAATGAGTGCCATTTACAACAACTAATCAATTTGAACATGAGGTAGAATTCTAATGCCACATTACACATAATTTAGAAATTATTGCATTTCTTGTTTCCTAGTAAAACATACTCCACAAAACTGGCTCTCCACTCTTCATGCCCCACCAGTTTTGTTACGATGCATTAAATGTCATTCTTTTTTTATTCTCCAAAGTAACTACAAACAACTATTCTTACACACAGAGAAAGGTTTATTTTGCCATTACTGTCAAAACTGGTCCTGCTCCATGGCTGTATTTTAACCTAGAAATTTTCTCCAAATATTGATCTTTTAAATAATAAGAATAGAATACTAGAGAATGTGTGACGCTACAGGGGTTTAAAAAAATCTATTTAAATAAAAAAAATACAAGTTACAAAAGTATAAATTCATAGCACAAGACTGTAAGCAGAATTGGAGGGGTTACTTCTACTATATGCAAGCCACTGATAAATACTATTTAAATTATTTCTTAAGAATTATGATTGAGGGGCTAGAGAGATGGCTCAGCAGTTAAGAACACTGACTGTTCTTGCAGAAGACACAGGTTCGAATCCCAGCACCCACATAGTAGCTAACGACTGTCTTTAACTCCAGTTCCAGGGGATCCAACAGCCTCTTCTGTCCTCCATGGGCACTGCATGACACGGGTGCACTTACCTACATGCAGGCAATACACGCATACACATAAAATAAAAATAATTAAAAAAAATTTTTTAAGTTATGATTGTTGATCCCCTTCTAATACAAAATGCCTACCTTATAATGAAATCACAGTTAAAATTCTTATAACTTGTAAAAAATATTGAAGGCTTCGAATTTTTAATAACATCATTTTACCACACACTACATAAAGAGAATGTTCCTCAGAAACAACTCAGTAATGACCAATACCATTCTTTAAGTGACTTCATAAGAAAGTAGTAGAAAAAAGCTTAGAGTAGAGGCTGGCAAGATGGTTCAGTGCTTAAAAGCACTAGCTGCTCTTGCAGAGGACCAGGGTTTGATTCCCAGTACCCACATAGCAGCTAACAATCATTCATAATTCCAGTTTCAAGAGATTCAACACCTTCTTCTGACCTCTGTGGGCACTGTATGACATGGGTGCACTTACATATATACAAGCAATACACTCATACACATAAAATAAAAATCTGAAGTTAATACATAAAAAACAAAAAAGTACTTACAGGTGCTTTTTTGTCAATTGGCTTTATAACAAATTTTTTGTCATTAAATGAAATATTTCTGATTTCACTCCAGGGAAAACCAATTTTAGGTGTTAGCCTTAAAAATAAGAATATTGCTTTAATTTAAAGGCAGGAAATAGTGGATAAAATGCACCTCTGGGGTGACCAGTCTAAAGGGTTCCAGATCATCTCTATTTCATATATATATGAATATATCACATATTCATATGTTCATAATTCATTCATATTATATATTAATATATTCATTCCTACATATATTCATAATATATATTAAACAGGGACTCCCTGTAGCCCTAGCTGGCCTGAAACTCACTATGGAGACCAGGCTGGCCTAGATGTTACAGAGATGGACCTGCCTCTGCCTCTCCCCTTCTCCCAGAGTGCTGGGATTAAAGGCATGTGCCATCACACTTAGCACAAAATATATTATCTTATTTACACTATGCAATTGACATATTTGAATGGGAAATCTGATTAATCACATAAAAATAATAACCATGGAATGATTTCATAAATGTGTCATGAACCTTAAATCATCACTTTCCTAAAACTACCTAGAATATCTATTTGGTAAACAGAGTCTAAGACTGAGCCTCCTGCATTTTTTTTTTCTAGTTAGCTGCAACAAATACCAGTTTGACAGGGAGAAAAGTAAAGCCTTTATAAATTCTATGGAATACAGATATATTAAGTACTGAGTATTAAAGATTTCTTCTTTAATTTTAAAATGCTTAGATATATGAATGTATTAAAAGTACTGAATTTCAGTACAACTTGACTATGAATTTATAGTATGTGAACAAAAACATTTAAAAACAGATTTCTACTTATGCTACTTTTAATACTTAAGCAGATAAAGTAAATAATTAGCTGTGTTCTTGTGTTTTACTGCCCTCTAATGGCCGCTGAGGTCTTCTTAGAAAGGAGTCTGTAGGAATATAGCACACTACACTAGAGTTATGTGCTCTGTTGAAGAAATCTAAAGCAAGTGCTTCAGATCACTCTCACAATAATGTTTTAAGATAACCTTGGAAACTAACACAAAAAATTTAAAAACAAAGGTGATTCAACCATAAAAATTAGTCTTGAGGTCATTTTTGTTTTTCTAAAATATTCAAAAATTTCAGTCTCATTGAATTCTAACTTTTTAAATAGTTTTGTAGAAACTGTCTTTGAGTCACTATGTATGTTTTGAAATGCTCATTGTATCAGACACATAAAATAAACTACAATTCTGGAGCCAATCAATAATAAAGAATGATGCCATAGGAGGAGGATTTCTAGTATATACTGGACTGCTATGTGGTTTGATAAACAAATGTATAAGACTTATTATTCTTAAGAAAGACTATAAGGGTCGATATAATTCATGCAAAATATATTTATGTTATCTATATACAGTAAATATACATGTGCATTCACACATATAACAGTACAAATTATGACAGAAAGCAGTATCAATTATGATGAAATTACATATGATAATTAAAATTCAAAATATAATTACAATATTCACTATGCATAATATAGGGACATCCTATTCAACTGATGTTTAAGAGTATACAAAACAATTCCTATAGAAATGTTGAAACATACATCTTAGTTTTATTTCTCAAGGCTCTTGGTTTCTTATATAACATTTAAGGAATAACTTGTTACTAAACTTAATTCACAAGAGACAAAGCAACATACTTCAAATAAAAGTGAATTCTCTCATTTAATAAATACAATCAGAAGTAAACTCCGAAACTACAAGACACCAAAAAAATGGAAATGATACCTTAAAAACTATGTGGAATTAGCTAATCCCTTTAATTCAATGAGGAAAAGAAAGCAACAAGGGCAACCAAGACAAGGGACAACTTTACAAGTAGAACACAACGTAAAGACACCGAGAACACGGACTGACATGTGCGACTAAATGACTTACTTGTCATCGTGTTCATAAATATTCAGACCCAAAGCATCAACGCCCAGCCACAATTCAGTACCCTTCTTATTTTTTATTTCAAAATAGTTAACACCATACATTTCTAGATCTTGTGCGATCTTCAAGTATTCCATCATTGAGTCTTCCCTGTTGAAATAAAGCTAAATGTAACAGAGTGAAGGAGAAGTGTCTAAACATAAAGTCAAACTGTAAAAATACCTGGAATTCATATATCATACTTTATACACAGATATCAAATGATTGGGGAGGATCGTCTGATGTAATCATAAATGTCCAAATAACATTAACATTTTTATGTGTCTGTGTGTATGTGGCAGAGGGGGTACACATACCATAGCACACGTGTGGAGGTCAGAGGACAACCAGAGTTAGTCAGTTCTTTCCTTCCACCATGTGAGTTCTGGACAGCAAACCTGAGCTGTCAGTCTTGGCAGAAGGCACCTCTACCTAATAAGCTATCTCACCCGTTCAATAAGATTTTTAAACAACAGTATTTTAAATTGGAGGGACGAGCATAGGAAGCAGTCCCGGGGCACCTTAGCATTCCCCTGTGCTCCTCGTGCCACGTCTGTATTCTCTCCTCCCACTGCTCCTTTGTCAACTTGTGTTGTTCCAAAACGCTGAAAGGAAAAAAGTTCTAGTTAATGCCTTTGTGATTCAAAGTCCAATTTTTCTTTTTAAAAAGCAGATTCGTTTCACAACTTGACTATGGTGTCATATAAATCAAACATATACGATAAAACCACATAAAACTAAAACCAATTGAATGAACATAAAAGTGATGAAATCTGAATAAGGTGGTTGATCATGTCAGTGTGGGTACATTGGTTTAATATTATACTGTAGTCATATAAGATGCCATCATGGAAAGCCAGGAGAGGGATACACGGTATTTCTCTTTTTACAACTGCATCTGAATCTACAATTATCCTAAAACTATTTAGATAGCACACATATATGTGCGCCACCTGCATGCAGTGTCCAGAGAGGCAGAAAGAGGCATCAGATCCTCTGGAACTGGAGTGACAGATGGTTGTGAGTCTCCATGTGGGAGCTGGGAACCCAACCCAGGTCCTCTGCAAGAGCAACAAGTGCTCTTAACACTGAGCCATCTCTCCAGCCCTAGTTTAAATTACTTAAAATAATACATGCTTTAAAACACTTATTGTACAGTTTACAAGAATTCAGATATTTCCAATAAAAAACAAAGACTTTAAGCCAAGCATGATGGTGAAGATCTATAATCCCCCGTATTCAAGACACTGAGGCAGGGACTGAAGAGATGGCTCAGTGGATAAGACCACTTTCTGCTCTTTGCAGAGGACCTGGATTCAATTCCCAGCACCCACAGGGCAGCTAAGTCTTCCTTAACTCCAGTTCCAGGGGAATCCAACACCTTCTTCTGACCTCCATCGGCAATGCATGACATGGGTACACTTACATACATGCAGGGAATACACTCATACATTCAAAATAGTAATAATAATAATAAATTCAAGCAGGACTACTGTGAGTTTGAAGTCAGCATGGGCTATACAATGTGTTCAAGGCCTGCTAGCCTCCAAAGAAGCCCCTACAAACTTACCTATTTGCTAACCATTCCCAATGCTGTGTGTATAGCTGAGATATCATAAGAGTCAGGCCACATATGCAAACAAACACTAGATCTCTCTGTTTTATACCATATGCATTCCAAATTTACAAGTGCAAAACTGAATCTACCCTCCTACCAAATTTATTTTTGCTTCCCCCATCTTGATAAAGGTATTATTACTAGCCACCTGGCTAACGGAAGCCAGAAACAGCATGGAACATTGTATTTCTAGCTCCTCTCAAGGTAAGAACTACTGTCTAGTACAGCTTATCCACCACCAGAATGCAAGCTCTACTGTGGAGGCAGATTGCATGAAAGGGTTTTCAATATATGAATTAAACAGATACAAATCACTGTTTGATTTATTATCGCCAAATAAATGTCTGAGTACTTCTTACCTGTTCCCTATACCTAGATACTTAGAAAAGTATGCTATATACTATACACAGAATATGTCAGGCACTGGGAATGTTTTCACCATTCAAAACCAATAATAATAATAATAATCATGATGATGATGATGATGATGGTGATTATGATGATAATGATGATGATGATGCTGTATTACGGAACTTGTGGCCAAGTCTCTTTTAAGCTTAGATAGCTTGAATTAGTTCCCCATGAACCATCCCTCTGGAAAACCTAATAGTAAGAAAAATCCTTAAGAAATATTTACACTCACAACTACAAATAATCTAAACAAGCTCAGTAAGCTTCCTTCTTGATATTATTTTATTGTACTTCTTTTTTTTAATTGTTTTTGATTTATATATATATTTTTTAATTTTGGGTATGAGCATACTGTCTGCATCCATGTGAGTGAACCCATGTTGTACAATGCCACAGAGGTCAGAGAGGCTTTGGATTCCCCTGGAACTGGAGTTAAGCATGGTTTGTAGCCGCCACATGGGTGCTGGGAATCGAGCCTGGGTCCTCTGCAAGAGCAGTCAGTGATCTTAACTGCTGAGCCATCTCTCCAGCCCCTTGATTGACATATTTTTATTTTATGTGTATGAGTGTTTTGCCTACATGTATCTGAGTGCACCCATGTTGCAAAATGCCCATGGAGGCCAGAAGAGGGCATTGGATCCCCAGAGCTGGAGTCAGAGACTGTTAGCCACCATGTGGGTGCTAGAAACTGAACCTAGGTCCTCTGCTAGAGCAGTCATTGCTTTTAACCTCTGAGTCATCTCTCCAGCCCCAAATTTTATTGCAGGGCTGGAAATGGAACTCAAGGCCTCACGCAAGCTAGGCAAGTATTCTACCAACTTTCCTGGAGCTAGACCTCAAGTTCTCTTCCTTCTTTTTAAGTAGAAGGAGCTAGGTAGGATACACATGCTTTTGAAATGAAGAGATTGATTGTGTAAATTCTAGTATTTAAAAATTTCTTAGTCACATGACTATTATTTAAATGTAACGTAATGTACTTATTTGATGTTCAACCAAACAGCAAAGTGATCTAACACTGAAAAAATAATTACCTGTTATACTTGTATGAAATTAAGTATGTTCAATACTTTGTAAATATTTAAGGAATTTTACTACAAAACTTTACAGAAGTGATAACATAAAACCTAATCTGTCTTTATGCAAATTATACCTCAATTTAAAGTAAGAACTAATCTTTATCTGCAATAAGATTCTACCATGTTAATAATTTATTACTGAATTAATTTAAAATATATATCACCTACAGTCTTGAGCACTCAGAGGCTAAGGGAGGATGACCACTTGAGCTCAGGAGTTCAAGATCATCCTAGGCACTATAGTGAGACCTCATTCCCAAAGGAAGGAAGGAGGAGGGAAGGAAAAGAGGAGAGAGGGAGAAGGGACCCAACCACAAGTATCTGGGAAAAGGGATCTGCGGTTGAAATATCCATCAAAACAAGGACATGGCTATAATGTATCCCCACCGAAACTCATGTTAAGGCTTAGTTCCCAAAGTAACAGGGTTCAGAGCTGGTAGGCCTTGAAGCGGCACTAATGCCTCTCTTCAAAGGCTAGATTAGTTCTTAAAATTAGTTATTAAAAGTACAGGTTGTCACAAAGCATCCAGCCACCTTTCCCTCCCCTCTCCTTATGTAAGTCTAGGGGCCCTCTACTTTTCTGCCATAAGGCCTTTATAGAAGCCTACCACTTGCAGCAGTCAGATCTTAAGAGCCTTCAGAAGTATAAACCAAATTCACTCTTTTTTCTCTATAAATTGCTCAGTCTCACACATTGTTACAGCAATACAAAATTGTTTAAGACAGACAAAATCAAATTTACAAATATCTCCATATTCCTGATTTCCTTGGTAAACAATGGGCATTATTCTATCTTCCTCAAACATAAGTATTATTACACTAAAAAGCAGAACACTGCAACAAGCCTGGAATTAAAGGCTTGGCCCCACGCCCAGCTACACTGAACTCTTAGTCTTATGCCATTACATACTTATACAGAAAATTTTAAATTTAAGAATTTAGATCAAGAATTATAAACCAAACAACAACAACAACAAAAGTCTCTCTCTGGGAGCTAAAAGAATAATCCAATATACTTTCTAATTATTAAGAACATGCATGTGCCAGGTGTGGTAGCACACACCTTTAATTCCAGCACTCGGGAGGCAGAGACAGCTGGATCTCTGTGAGCTCCAGGCCAGCCTGGTCTACATAGTGAGTTCCAGGCCAGCTGGAGCTGCAGAGAGACCCTGTCTCAAAAAGACCAAAAAAAAAAAAAAAAAAAGAAAAAGAAAAAGAACATGAATGCCACCAAAGTTAAAAACTAAGGCACTAGCAAGTAACGTGTAGGTTACACTATAAGCCATAGAGCTCATGCATTATAATCATAAAATGAAACACAGAGCAGAATTATTCCACTTTGCAGATTTAGACACTGAGGCTCAGAAATTTAGGTCTAAGGCAATGTAACTAGCAAAGAGCAGATTCAGTTCCCAAATGCAGTTCTTCTGTCTAGTCATTTATTACCTATGCCATGATACTGGCATAGTTCAAAGTTCAGTGTCCAAAGGTAGAACTCTGAAACAGAGCACTAGCCTAGACCCTATTGCCGGAGACAGGACATACTTTGGGCATATTTGGAGGAATGGAGCTGGAACTGACCTGGAAGCCACCTCCCCTGAAGGCTAGCTCTCATAGCTTTGGAGAGCACTACGCAAGCTGGTAAGGGAGAACATCAAACGATGCTCCAACCCCAGCTTCAAGGCCTAATAACCACATCAGTGTCTGGCACAGGAAATGACACTGGTGCAGCAGTCACACTTTTATCTTGGGGATAATCAACAGCTACCTAATTAGACTTAAAGCCCACTCAATGGGAAGAAACTCGTGTAGTACTGTAAACCTGGCTAAATAACCATAGCTAGACAGGTCATAGATCTTAGAGAAAACCCAAGGCTGACAGATCTCTAGACAAATGTAATTTCTTACTATGTATTAAATATGGATCCTTATATTTACAGACAAGTATGCCAGTCACCACTCATCAAAGAACCTTCTTTTACAACAGACGGAGATTATTAGAGAGTTCCAAAACTGGTCACACACAGACATTGTCTGTGAATTGCCCAAGCCTAAGTGGCACATCTATAATGCAACCTCTATACCTAAGGCTCACAGAACATAGAACAAGGGGTAGAAGATATGAATGAATCTCTCAATTCTCATCAATGAAGCTCCCTTATGCAACAGAGGGCCAGGAACATAAAAGGTCACAAATGGCCAAAGTGTAGAGAGCGAAAGTCTGCAGACTGTGGGTCCTTGGACAGGACTCCTATATTAAACTCCACCCACCCAGGGCTCAGGTACCACTGCAGAAGAGGGGACCAAAAGATCATAAGAACCAGAGGAGGAGGTGTATGACCATAAAGAAAGAGTCCTACAGACTCCTGGGATCTTGCTCATATGAACCTACAGCAATGGTGCCAACATGCACAAGACCCATGCAAACTCAAGCAGACAAAAACCCAGCACAGAACTGTGGAAATGTGCAGCAGGCCCCAACCTTAGCTGAAGAACTACTGGGAAGTTGATTACTGCTGGGTGAGAAAGAGCTGATCTTCTTAAAGGGCGTGACTCTAGATAGGCTGACTAGACACCAGTAGATGAACCTGCACTGAGGGACATCTGGGGACACTAACTCAACTCAATAGGCCTCAACATAAATGACGGAATGCATGTAATCCAGTTGGGAGGCTATGGGAGGGTGTCGATGAGGAAGGAGGTAAAAGATGATTAAGATGCTGTGTATGGAATACACAAAAATTAAGGGCTGGATAGGTGGCTCAGCAGTTAAAAACACTGGCTGTTCTTGCAGAAGACCCACGTTTGAATCCCAGCACCCACATGGCAGCTAACAACTGTCCGTAACTCCAGTTCCAGGGGATCCGACAGCCTCTTCTGTCCTCCATGGGCACTGCACAACACAGGTGCACTTACCTACATGCAGGCAATACATGCATACACATAAAATAAATAAATAAATAAAAAATAAAAGAAAGAAAGAAAGAAAGAAAATTTCAATAAAAAATTTAGAAAAAAAACAAACCTAATTTTAAAAGTATTTTCAACAGCCAGGCATGGTGACACTCACCTTTAATCCCAGCACTTGGGAGGTAGAGGCAGGCAGATCTCTGTGAGTTCCAGGCCAGCCTGGTCTACATTGTGAGTTCCAGGCCAGCTGGAGCTACAGAGAGACCCTGTCTCAAAAAAGACTCCCCCCGCCAAAAAATAAGTATTTTCAAAACTTAAAAGCTGGCCAGGCATGGTGGGGCACTTGGGAAACAAAGGCAAGCGGATCTCTGTGAGACTGTGGCCAGCCTGGGATGGTCTGCATAGAGTTCCAGGCCAACTGGGGCAATTACACAGTGAGACCTTGTCTTAAAAAAAAAGAAAAAAACTTTAATTCTGTGAGGGAAACATAGCTACACAGCTTGCTACTTACTAGTCTCACAATCATTTAAAAAATTTTCAATTTATGGGGCTGGAGAGATGGCTCAGTGGTTAAGGACACTGGTTGTTCTTGCAGAAGACCTGGGTTTGAATCCCACACGGCAGCTAACAACTGTCTGTAACTCCAATCCCAGGGGATCCGACAGCCTCTTCTGACCTCCGAGGGCACTGCACAACACAAGTGCACTTACCTACATGCAGGCAATACACTCATACACATAAAATAAAAATACTAAATAAAATATTTCTTTGAAAAAGAAAATAAGTGTGATTTTTTTCTGGAGAATAATTGAAACATTTAACGTAACAAATAAATATGAAAAACTAATTTTTAATGTATTCAGATACCCTCCTCCATCTGCACACCTCCTCTTTTTACCAATTTTATGTATTCTACCACACACACACACACACACACACACATATATATAAATGCCTATAAACTCAAATTTGTGTCTCCAAATGTCCTTCAGTGTGGTTCCATCCTCTGAAGCCTAGTTAGCCTACCAAGAATCACACCCTTAAAAATGACTGACCTCCCCTCTCAGCACCCATTGGATTCCAACAGCTCCTCAGGTAGGGCTGGAGTTTGGCTTGAGCTTCCATGGACTTGTGCATGCTTTCACCATTGTTGTGAGTTCCTATGAGCAACTGACCAGCTGTGTGGAAAACTCTCTGTGGTCCTCCACCACCTCTGGATCTTATAATCTTTTTACCCCACCCTGCCCACCGCCCCTTCCTCAATGATCCCTGAGCCTTTGGAGGCAAAAGTCTGATATAGGTGTCCAATTCACTTTGCAATCTCAATTCTCCGCATGTATGAGTATTCTGCCTGCACATATGTAAGTGTACCATGTGCATGTTATGCCCATGGAAGCCAGAAGAGGGCACTGGATCTTATGAAAATAAAGTTACAGAGAGTTGTTAGCTGCCATTGTGGGTGCTGCAGACCAAACCTGAGTCCACTGTAAGAGCAGCTAGTGCTTTCAACTAGTGAGCCATCCCTGTAGCTCCTCACAGGTATTTATTAAACACCTATCTGCTTGTGTTCAAGTTTTCACTAAACAATTCACATCCATCCTTCATGCACAAATCTCCTTTGTTGCCTATCCTAGAGAAATGAAGACAGAAGAGGGAGACAATTGCACAACACACAAAACTGTGCAGTGACTAGCTCATAATCCTAAACAGACTCTGATCCACCTGGCAACCTAAAAATCTTTTTTAAAAATGTTTAGCATAAACTCCTGGAATGTATTTTTATGAGAACATAACAGAGGGCATGCTTCACCTACCGCTGTGGTAGGAGTCTGTCGTTAGCCAGATAGCCTGGTTTATGAATCTCTTTACTATAATCTCCATACTTGGCTTGGACGGCATAGGAAGCCAAAAGAACTGCAGTTTCTGGTGGGCAGTATATCTCATCATTTAAGATGGCTTCTTTAACTTGCAAGAAGAAAAGTCTCTGCGTTATTTCTTGAATTAATTCCTCAGAAACATCTTCAGGAAAGAATTTAGCTCTAAACTTGAACTGTAAAGGATTTTCTTTTTTAACATCTTGCTGTGTCACCTAGAATAGTAATTTCAAGTATGATGAACAAAAATTTTAATGCACTATATAATTAAACATATTTATAGCAAATTCTTGGAAGAAAGTAGGTAGTAAAGTAAAAGATTCTCATCCTGTGAGTAATGTAGTAAGATTTTCAATCTATAAACAAACATGCTGCGGAGGCTGCATGTGACCCTTCAGTTTGCCTACAACAGCCAAACTGAAAACTTCTCTGCATTCTGGAACTTACCTTCAGATGCTTAAATTAATACCTGCTTTAAAATAATACTTCTGGGGCTGGAGAGATGGCTCAGCAGTTAAGAACACTGACTGTTCT
>NW_008337842.1:4377507-4397095 GCF_000622305.1 Nannospalax galili | reverse complement strand
AGTAAGATTTTCAATCTATAAACAAACATGCTGCGGAGGCTGCATGTGACCCTTCAGTTTGCCTACAACAGCCAAACTGAAAACTTCTCTGCATTCTGGAACTTACCTTCAGATGCTTAAATTAATACCTGCTTTAAAATAATACTTCTGGGGCTGGAGAGATGGCTCAGCAGTTAAGAACACTGACTGTTCTTAGAGAAGACCCGGGTTCGAATCCCAGCACCCACATGGCAGCTAACAACTGGATCTGACGGCCTCTTCTGTCCTCTGCGGGCATTGCATGACAAGGGTGCACTTACCTGCGTGCAGGCATAACACTCATCCACATAAAATAAAAATTAAAAAAAATTTTTTTTAATTAAAATAATACTTCATTGTGCCTAAATGAATAAAAGGCGTGACAGCTGCAATGGTTAAGAAACAGCTGCTGGGCTGGAGGATAGCTCAGCAGTCAACAAAGCTTGGCACTAGTAAAACCCTGAGCTTTTGCAGCCCAAATTCAGAAATACATCAAATTAATTGAGCTATTAGCTTAATATTATTATACACATCTTACCTTTTTATTCAATTTAAGCCATGTAGAATAACCTTTGCTGTCTACATACTGCAGCCCAAAAAACCACACCTCACGTAAACCAACTGTCTTTACTACCTAAAAAATGGATAAACCAATTTAGTTCAACATTCACATTATAATTAGATGACACTGCACATTATACATCACAACTGTATAGGTATAAAAGACATCCCTTCACCACAGAAAAGATTTTCTTTTAGCATATTCTTTTTAATATATTCAAAGAACATTTCTTGAAACTTCAATGTGGGTTTTCCATACTCAATTCTATAATGTCACGTCAATCTTCTTTATTTTCTTCAGCTCACACCACAACCTCAAAAAATAAAAGAATAAGTCTAAAGAATAAAAAACAGCTGTCATAAGCCTACATTCCTATTTCAGTCTGTTCCTGCAGGCACCCCATCAGCATCCAGGGCAATGTGCACCTCTCTGGTGGACTCAGGGCTCCACCTTCACTGAGAAGAAGCAATTCTTGGAAATACCAGAAATTTCACCTTTCTACATCTTTTCTCAAGTTTTTACCTAGACTACTTCTTCTGCACCTTTATCACCTGTTGAATAATCTATTCTTAAAAGCTCGGCTCAACTAAAATCCTTTGGTGAATAAACCTTCTATCATAAAGATAAAATTCACCAGTTGTTGAGGTTCCATAATATTTTATCTGGATATTAGCATACTTTATCATCATTAGCTGGGTTATAGTGTCTTTCACCATATAGCATGTAAGGACAAAGATTATTATTTTAATCATCTTGATATCCATGTCTTTGACAGAATAAATAGTATAAACTAAAGTTCCCAGGGAAGAAAGCCACGGCTCTGTTGAAGATTCTACAAGACAGAGTGGAAGGTGGGAACTGCAGATCCATAGCCAAAATATCCTGGGTCAGGATGAGTCTGTCCAAGAGTCATTTATTCTGCACTTCTGTTTCTTACCTAACATCCTTTCAACTACCTGGTCAAAAAGCTTTGCAATAGAGTAGCTTGCTAGGAGCATAACTACAACAGAAGAATTTATAAATATTCAAAAACATGTTCATAAACAATAAAGCATAGATTTTAAGAGACTTGGGAAGAAGAAAGATAAAAAATACAAACATACAAACATTTTACTACTTCTTTCACCCTACAAAATCTTGTATACTCACTGAGTCCATGAATACATAAATACTCTATTTTAGTACCACAAGTAAAAACAATAAATTAAACACCCAGAGAGGGTTGGTCAATGGGTTCTACATTATAGTTAACTATACAGAAGTAAAAAGTCATCATTTGCTATGACATTGTAAGGTGAATAAAAACAATAGTGTACTATATAATTCAAAATGTTAGAAGAATTTTTAATATTTTCACCATAAAGACATAAATGACATGATTAACCTAACTTAAACATCACACACCATATGTATGTAGTGAGATACTAGATTATGTACAATTTCTATGCTTTTAAAAAGTTCACTTGGGGAGGGGTGTGCAAGAGCTACAGCATGCACATGGAGGACAGAGGACAACTTGCAGGAGTCAGTTCTCCCTTCCACCATGTGAGTCTCAGAGACCGAACTCAGGTCATCAGACTTGGCAGCCTGCACCTGCTGAGCATCTTGCTGCCCCCTTTATGCTTTAAGAATGTTTTTAAAAAATTCATTTATGTTCTATTTCCACAAAAGTAGAAATGAGAACATATAAATATCCCTATAGTTATTCAAACAGTCTGAAGAGGTACAGTCAAAATTTCTTTCTAAGTGCTACCTTGTTTGATTATCGATGAAGGTATAGGAATTAGTATCATGACATAATGATGTCATAAGTTGCATGCTTTGGGACTGAGAGATAGCTCAGTGGTTAAGAGTGCCTGCTGTGCACATGAGGACCTGAGTTTGTATTCCTGAACCCACGTAACAAATTGGATGTGTCCACTCACAATGGTAACCCCCGAGTTGAAGGGTGCAGACTAGAGGACTGCTGTGGATTACTGCCCACCAGCCTGACTCCAGGTTCAGTGACAGATCCTGATAGTGGCTCAGTGCCCCACCACTGGCCTCAGTGTGTGTACCCTCCCACAGACACACAGACACATGTGCATACGCCACATGTACAGTTTCACGTTTCATGGGGTTAAATGATACCTGATCAAAAAGTTGTTTGCCAGTTGTATTGGGCTGAATGGCAAATTCTAGCTCAGCATCCATAGTAGTTACTCTTACATTGATCTGTAATAAAACCAAAAGAGATAGTGATTAGGAAAGAGAATAATCTATTTACTAAGTAGTAAACATGACAAAATACTTTGATTTACAATAATTTTGTGGGCTAGGATGCTGGGGATCAAATTCAGGACTTTGTGTGTACCAGGCAAGGAAGCTGGGCTATATCCCCAGCCCTTTTTTGTTTTGTTTTGTTTTTTGTTTTTGAGATAAGGTCTTATGTTACTCAGGCTGGCCTGCTTGCAATGCTCCTGCCTCAGCACACTCCCCACTGCTGGATGACAGGCATACACACACACGCACAGTTCAATACGTTTTTTTATGGAGGTGGGGAGGTCACAATACAAGGAAATGAACAAAGGGCCTCAGCATGATCGGCGACTGCTCTATACAGATCTTCAGGCACCCCCACTAGCATCTGATTAAAAGTGATACAGCTTGATTTTCATTACCGAAAAACCTCAAAACATTTAAAAAAAAAAAAAAAAAAAAGCTTGTGAAGCTCTCATTTAAAGTAACTACTGGAGAGCTGGTGAGCTGGCTCACTGAGTAAGGTCAGGCACTTGCTGCCAAGCCTGACAACCTGAGTTCCAATGCCAGAACCCACATAATGGAAGAAGAGAAGCCACTTCCATAAGGACACAGGAATATCAAATAGAAAAAAAATTCAAACTGAAGAACTCCTGATTCTTTGAATGTCACCCAGATTTCTTCATTATAAAATGTATGCATGAAAATGCCATAAGGAAACCTGTTATTTGCATCATAATTAAATTTATTGACTGTCATCAAGAATACAAATGACAACAAATGCTGGTTAGGATGTGGGAGAAAAGTAATCCTTATTTACTGCTGGTGAGAATGTAAACTGGTGCAGTCACTGTTCCTCAAAAAACTTAGAATAGCATGTGATCCAGCCTCACTGCTCTACAGATACCTGAAGGGCGCTAAGCAAACAGAGATATTTGTACACCCATATCGCCTGCTGCACCATCACAATATCCAGGAAAAGGAACAAGTATAGGTATCTTTGAACAAATGGATAAAAATATGGTATACATAATGGAATTTTATGCAGTCATAAAGGAAAATTTAAATTGTATACGCAGGGAAATGAAGGCAACTGGAAATCATCATGCTGAACAAAATAAGCCAGATTCAAACACAAATATAATAAGTACATGTACGTGTATGTGTGTGTGGTGTCCTTATATCTATCTGATATAGTTATGTATGTGTGCGTAGGAAGGAGATTATGGAAGGAAGGGCTCTTAAGGGAGGTGGGAATGGGACAATGGAATCCATGTGGATAAGAAGAGGGGCCTAACTGAAGCAGGCAAGGGAACTAGCTAGAGGAGGAGGGACACAAGTGAGGACAGTAGGGAGAGGAAGGAATGAGAACTAAGTGTGACACGTGACACATAGGTTTAAAGGTGTCATGACAAAACTCCGTATTCTTTGGCTTGAGACAGGGTCTCCCTGTAGCTGGCGCTGGTCTAGAACTCACTGTGTAGACCAGGCTGGCCTAGATCTTACAGAAATCTGCCTTCCGCTGGCTCCCGAGTGCTGGCACACCACCATGCCCAGCAAAACTTAATTTTAAAACAAGCAAATGATTTCTCTGGTTGATTTCAAAACCGGTCAGAGTGATTTAAAATTGTGAAAGAAATCTGACACATGGGTCATCCATTCCTGAAGAGAAGGGGACAAGGAACTGTAACTAGCCTCTAGGAAGTATCGGTGGCCCTGGACCAACAGCCAGCAGAAATATGAGGACTGTGTCCTTTGGTAAAGAGTGGCTCATTCTGCACAGCAATGAACCATGTCTGTAACAATAAAGAACCTGGAAGAGGTCAACCTCTACATGAGAACAGGGCTGACAAGCATCTGCCTTTGAAGACCCCAAGCAGAGAACCAGTCCCACTGAGACATAGTAAATGGGTGTTATTTTCAGATACCAAAGTTGTAGTTAATTTGCTACAGAAAGATGGAAAACACATACCACACACTTTTGAAATCACTGTCTCACCTGTCTATTCACATCCGTCTTTTTCTTCTGTTATGCAGTTTTGTGGCTGCTTTTGCTTTTTTCCTTTCTATTATCTAGAAGGTCTTTATAACATTTGAGACACTAGTCTTAGAACTTGTGAGCCTATTGCCTCAGCTTAGCTGAGTATACCATGATGCCCAGCTCCCAGTACTAATTCCTTGTTAATTACTTGTTTCATTTAAAAATAAAGTGGGGGCTGAAGAGATGGCTCAGCAGTTAAGAGCACTGGCTGCAGAGGACCCAGATTTGAATCCCAGCACCCACATGGCAGCTAACAACTGTCTGAAATTCCACTTTCAAGGGATCCAATGCCGTGTTCTGGCCTCCACAGGTACTGCATGACACAGGTGCACTTACGTACGTGCAGGCATGACACGGGTGCACTTATGTACATGCAGGCCACACACTTATACACATGAAATAAAAATAAAGAAAATATTTTTTTTTAAATCTCCAGTTTGTGGCTTGTCATTCTACTTTCTGTATGGTGGCTTTATGAGAAACAGATATTCCTTATTTTAATGTTGAATTCATCAATTCTTTATATAAATATGAATTTTTTGCCATTTTTAAGAAATCCCTCCCTATTCTAGAGCCAGAAGATATTCTATATTTTGTCTATTATACATCTTAGAGGGTTGGTCATGTTTTGTTTTGGTTTATTTGTTTTGTTTTGTTTTGAGACAGGGTCTCACTATGCAGCTCTGGCTAGCCTGTAACTCACTATGTAGACCAGGCTGTGCTGGAAACTCAATAGAGAGAGATCTGCTCACCTCTGCCTCCTGAGTGCTGGAATTAAAGAAGTGCTCTACCACACCCAGCACTCTCAAAAGTTTCTTATAATTGGTCTTTGACAATTTTTGCTTATGACAAGACAGAAATTCTATTTCATTTCTAAGTTCCCATAAGGATAACACAGAAACTTTAGAATTCCAAATGTAACTAATAAAGTTAATTGACTCCCAAAAGAATGCTCTATCATAAATCAAGTGTCTATACAATGGTCAATTTAATGATTCACTGAGTACCTACTGTCTTAATTACTATAGCACACCTCCCCACATTCTTCACAACTTTTGTGGCTAATCTTGGTTCTTCATCTTTACACTTCCTCCATGTAAAATCGAATCCCATTGTGACTTAGCAATGCAACTTCATAAATTCCCCAGGCTTGGGGTTGAGCTGACCCCTTTCCATTTTTCTGTTCATCACTATAGCTCCCTCTACACAGACTTAGGGTTTTTTGCTTTTTTTTTTTTTTAATGTCTTTTTGGCAAGAGACTGTTTATAATTTTTTCCAAAAAAAAAATCATAATAATCATCTATTAAGATATTTTTCCCTTGATCACTATGTTTTTTGTGTTTCTTTTTTGGTTTTTGGTTTTTTTTTTATCAGCTACAGTAAAGACAGGTCCACATTTACTCACCTCGGCCACTCTAGCAACAAACCAACACAGATAATAAACACCTGAACACGCTGTATTCTGATAAAACTTTACTATCATCACTGAAATCTGAATTTCATGAGTTAAAAAAACTTCTTTTCAACCACTGAAAATGTAAAAATATCATTCTTAGCTGGTGGGCAGTAGAACAGGTAGTTAGTTGACTAGCATTTGGCTAGTGGACAACTAACTTGCAACATCAATGTAAATATTCTCAGTATTTTCAGTGTTTCTTTCTAGTTCCTAGCTTTTGGTTTCTTTTTTTCTATCTAAGGTTGAACAGAAGCAATGATGTACATAGCTCTAGCTCCTGACTGTAAAAAGAGTTTCCACCATTGACACATTTAGAACAGCTTTCACTGTAGGCTTTCTTCCTAGATCTAGCAAGAGAGTCAGTTTTTATTTCTGAGATCTTAAGTGGTTGTTCTGCTTCAGAAATTGTTCTAAATTTATGGTGATTTTTCTCTCCTACACTAATCACAAACATAGCAGATAATGCTGTTGTTTGACTACCAACAGCTATCAAAATTATAGCTGGGCATGGAGCTGCTGAGCTAGTGTCTCTTGAAACTAGTGACTCACTGGGAGAACATGGCATTAGGGATCTAGGCCATTCCTGCACCGGCATTAGCGATCTAGACCACTCCTTCACCTATCAGCATCATATAACAGCAGGCACGCTTCCCTATGCTCTGTCCGCTCTTCCCGCTGGCTGGAACAGCAATGCGACAACTTTAACTACAAGTAACAATGACTAGAGGCTAGCCTGGATGCTCTCAAACCTCTTGGGCTCAAGTTCTTGTTACACTCTTAAAAATCAAAAGCACTCAGGCTGGGTATGGTGGCACATGCCTTCAATCCCAACACTCAGCACTAGGGATGCAGAAGTAGGCAGATCTTTGTGAGTTCAAGGCCAGCCTGGTCTACAGAGTGAGATCCAGGCCAGCTGAGGCTACAAGAAGACCCTGTCTCAAAAAGACCAAAAAAAAAAAAAAAAAAAAAAAAAAATTCAAAAGCACTCAGAAAAGTTTTCATTTATGAGTTATATTTATCAAATTAGAAATTAAAGCTGACAAAAATTCTAAGACTTTAACTTAAAAGAAACCACTATCAGTTAATAAATAAGACTGTGAAAAATAAAAATGGAACTTAGACCTCTGAGGTAATAAAATTCCTATTATGAAATCAAGATTAACATTAAAAATAAGGGGGCTAGTCATGGAGCTGCACAACTTTAAATCCTGGCAATCAGGAGACAGGCAGGCAGATATCTGTGAATTCAAGGCCAGCCTGTTCTACATAGTGAGTTCTCTCTAGGCCAGGGCTACATAGTTGAGACCCTGCCTTAAATAATAACAATAATAATAATAATTACAGTTTACAGAAGTTATGACTTGATCAGGTCACATTATACTAAGTAGAAAACTGGGTCAGCAGAATCACTATAAAATATGGAAGTGAAACTGAATTCCTCTATGCTTTTGTGTTTTGAAAAGAGCATTCTTGTTATTAAGGCATGTGGGGAAAGAAACAGTGACAATATACTAACCTAAAAACTTTTGGCACTGTAAATCTGACAAAGAACCCAGGGTTAGAGAACTCTGGCCCTTGGGGTTAATATACTACTATTATTCTGCTAAATGGGCATAGCATCAAACTGCCCTCTAAATTCATATCCTTATACCTATAGATTAGTACAAATCTCAAACTTCATCACAGAAGTTTGTGCAGTGGACAGTGGTTAACACAGCAATTCACAACTGGTCAAAGTACAGAAAATAAGTGTCAGTGGAGTGCTCAGTCACAAAAGCTCAGGAGCCATTTTGGAAAAGGAAATGGAAACATTTTAAGAACCAGAGTTCAGGGAGGACCAGAGAAAAACAGCACCTTTTGGACATGACAAGGCTACTGTACTCGGGAACTCAAAGGAGCTCTGGTTGCCTACACAACACCTACACAAGATCAAGCCAACAAACATTCTATAAGGAGCATGGAGGAGCTCCTTACTGAGAAGCTATTGACAGCTGACAGCTTCTTGGGGAGGGACCATCCATTTTCTTTAAGGGTATGCCTCCTAGTATGTCTATCTCAACCCAGTGGACAGCCCTACACCCATGAGTATATGGGCAGGACAATCTGAACTCAGTAAGTTACTAAGAAAGTAAGAGGATACAAAGTTGGGAGGGGGAGTGGTTAAGAGTGGATCCTAGAAGAGTTCGAGAGAAGGAGTGGGGAGACGAATATGACCAAAATACATTGTACAAAATCCTAGAAGAATTAATAATATTATATCAAAAAAATACAAAAAGAATGCATCTGTGCATGTCTGTGTAAGTATGTGTACTACATGCATGCAGGTACACTTGGAGTACTAAAAAGTGTTAGATCCCTTGGAGCTAGGGTTACAGTCAGTTGTGAGCTGTCCAACATGGGTGCTGGGAACCAAAACCAGGTCCTCTGCAAAAGCAGTCAGTGCTCTTAACCACTGAGCCATCTCTGCCACTCCTAGCCTGCTGACACTGACAGTTACTCTACAGTGACTAATAACCAAAGTTTTCTTTAAAAATATAATTGGACCAGGCATAGTGGCACACACTTGTAATAACTTTTTAAAAAGTTTTTGCTTTTGCCTGGCATGGTGGTGCACGCCTTTAATCCCAGCACTTGGGAGGCAGAGGCAGGCAGATCTCTGTAAACTCAAGGCCAGCCTGGTCTACATGATGAGTTCCAGGTCAGCTAGGGCTACAGGGAGACCCTATCTCAAAAAAAATAAAAACAGCAAAAAAGATTACTTTTTAAAATTATGTGTATGTGTGAGGGTCTATGTGTGGGGGTATCTGCATGTGAATGCCAGCACCCACAGCAGATCCCCCTGGAGCTAGAGTTATAGGAGACTGTTAGCTGCCTCACATGGGTGCTGGAAATCAAACTCATGTCCTCTGCAAATCAGTTTGTTCTTTTAACTGCTGAACGAAGGCTCCAGTCCACCTGTAGTATCTTAATCCCAGCACTGAGGAAGCTAAGGGAGGAGGATTATGAATTCAAGGCCAGCTTGCGATATACACAATTAACCAAAAGAAACACTGACGAAAATACTCGTTTCATTAGGTGAAGAAAAAGAATGAATCTTAGTCAGGAAGCAGTATGTAATTCTACAAGAAAATGACACAGGAATACAGATCTAAGGTATCACCAGCATCTGTGCAGAGCTGGAATTCTGGGAAAATGCACAGGCATGAGTCCTCTAGACCTCTCACTCTTCTCTCCAAACAGTAAGTTACATTTACTGGGCACTGAATGTATATCAGATTCATATAAAATCTTTACCACGCTCCCTGAGGAAATTAAATAATCATATCCCCATTTTATATAAAGGGAATTGAGAGCAAAATAGACTAACAAAACTTCCCCCAGATTAAATAGGAGAACCAGAATAAAAATAAAGACAGTTTGATCTCAGAATTCATGAATTTCAGGCTTAACTACAACCCATGACTATTCTCCACACACATAAAACTAAGTAGTATGAAAAGTAGCGAAGTACACTTACTGGTTTAGGCATTTTCCTTTTCTTTTTTGTTACCTTCTTTAAGAATTCTTCACTTCTATAAACTGTTCTCACCTATTAAAGAAAAAGAAAGCATAATTTATTACCTTTTATTTAAGGATTTTAGCAATACATGCAGAGATCAAGATAAAAAGGGTTAAAGGCGACAACACCATGTTCTCTCGATGCCTTTTACTAGCACTTTACATTCCCTCAAAAGCTTAATACACAGAACTGAAAACACCACACATCTCGACTAACACAGCATACAGTATGCTGATCTACTACAGCTTTTAGTTACAGGGAGCACAGCAGGAAAGCGTGACTGCTAAGGAGCCAGAGGCTGACTGCTCTACAGGTTCCTCCACGTACCTGCCTCGTAGGAAAGGGACAGCAAAAGTGAAGGGTAGATTCCAGTGCTAAGACCCAAGGATGCTTCCAACCTTTATTCTGTACTGTCAAACATGACAAGGAATCCTGATCAATGTGATCTGCAAAAAGATTTGCTGAAGTTAGTTTTACTTCCTGAAATTGGAAAATCTGAGAAAAATATACAGTAGCTTATTCACCTGAGGTATGTAAGGCAGTTCTGCACAATAACACATGTGCTTGGCTCACCAGCAAGCCTAATGGCCTCCACTGAAATTGAGAACTGTCTTGAAGACCAACGTTAAACCATATCTTCTCCCACTAAGGCAACAAATTTTAATAAGGACAGACCATCATGTTGTCTTAGGGTAAACAGTCTCACTAAAAAAGATAGAACACAATTGAGTTTGTCCTGACACATCTACCAAAAGATCTAAAATCCTTAATCATTATTAGCTATGGAGGAAAAAGAAAGTAATCCAATTTAAGTGTTGTATTAGCTACATTAAAAATAAGCAAGGCTTAATAGAAGGTTCAGTGGTTAATAGCACTGGTGCTCTTGCAGAGGACCTGGGTTTGATTCCCAACACCCACATGGCAGCTAACAACCATCCTAATTCCAGTTCCAGGGGATCCGATGCCCTCTTCTGACCTATGACCTATGTAGGCAATGTACAACATGGGTGCACTTTCATACATGTAAGCAATACTCATACACTTAAAATAAAAAATAAAAAATTAAGCTTACCTAGATAGTAAGCTAGATAACCTAGATAACAGCTCTGCCAAGATATTAGTAGCATCAGCTAAATTAATACACACTACAATAAGGTCATCTCTATAAATTTTATTCAAGCACATAATAAACCTCTCTATACAGATAACTTCCTCCAGAGTTTTGTGAATTTTGAATTTTATTTTAATCTGAATAACTGGGCAATAGCCTTCAGCTAGAAGCTAAATCCTTCATCTCTCAACTTTTCTAGCCTATTTCCAATCTAACTTCCCTACTTTTACGACCTGACAGACCAACTTTTCTACATCACTTTCCATCACTTTCCCCTAGTTCAGATCCTATCATGAATCAGTTCGCATGCTTGTTTGTGCGTCAAGGGATTTACCCACAGTCCCACATTATCTCAAGTCACAACTATACATATTTGAACTAGTGGTCTGTAAAAATTTTGTACTATGGTGATTTGTAACACTATCTACACTGTAACTGTTGGATAATTTTAGATTGTGTGTGTGTGTGTGTGTGTGTGTGTGTGTGTGTGTATGTGTCTAAGACAGAGAGATTTGCCTGCATGTATGCATGTGCACCGTGTGTATGCCTAGTTCCCCAAGAAGAGGCGTCCTCAAATCCCCTGGAACTGGAGCTGCAGATGGTTGTGACCTGCCATGTGAGTACTGCGAACTGAACCGTCATCCTCTGCAAGAGCAGCAATCAAATCTGTTCTAGATGTCTTTACCAATTTCTCATGATTACCCTGTGAGCTTTCCAAACCTGAACTAAAGGGGTTTTGGTTTCAAGTTGATACACCTTCCTTAAACAGAACTCTCATGTTCAAAATGAAGGTAGAAAAGCTTCCTAAAACACAACTGTTTCCCTTTATCTTAAGGGGGAAATAAAGCTTGCCTTACATTCAAAGGCACACCATTTTCTAATTTTTTAATTACTTCAGTGGCTTAGGGTTTTTATTTACTGTTATTTTGGATTTTTGGTTTTTTGAGATAGGTTCTCACATTTTGCCCAAGATGGCCTGGAACTCATTATACAGCCTGGGCTGGCTTCAAATTCTCCATGATCCTCCTGCCTCAGGCAAGCCATGCGCCTGATTACAACTTCAGAATCTGTATCTATGTCTCTTACTGTTCAGCTTCTGACCATGATTTATAATCACCAAATGCTTTACGTTACTGTTTTTCCACTTTAGATTTTCTTTTTAAAAATAACATTTTTTTATGTGCATGAGTGTCTTGACTGCATGTATGTAGTACACTATGTGCATTCTGTGCCTGCAGAGATCAAATGGTGGCATCGGGTACCCTGGAACTGGAGTCACAGATGGCTGTTAGCTACCACGTGGGTGCTGAGAACTGAACCCAGGTCCACTGCAAGAGCAGTCAAGTGTTCTTTTTACTTTATTTTTTAAATATTTTATTACTTTTTATTTTATGTGTATGAGTGTACTGCCTGCATGTGTATAAGTGCATCCATCTCCTGCAATGCCTGTAGAGGTCAGAAGAGGGAATCAGATTCCCCTGGAACTGGAGTTACAGAGGGTTGTGAGTCACCATGTGGGTGCTGGGAACCCCACACCTGGGTCCTCTGCCAAGAGCAGCCAATGCTGTTCCAGCCCCAATTTTAAATTTTCAAATGTAAGAAGAGTTTTATGTCTATAGGTGAAATGCTAATTTTTAAATTCTTTCTGCATTTGAGTACCTCCTCTATTTACTACAAGGTCAGTTTGTGACTCTTACAGATATTATCAAAAATACTGTATAAAATGCATTGCATTGGGTAAAACGGATATAGTCAAACCAAGTTTTTAATTTTTTTAATAATCTTTCATTTTACTCATTTTAGCCTACTCAACCAATTTGACAGAAATATATTAAGCTTTCCCAAATGACTCCTTATAAAATGCTAACTTTCATTTCTACAGTTTTAGGCTATTACTGAGTAAGCATAGGTTCAGAACTCTTCCATCTTCATGAAGAGTTTGCCCCTTCAGTAGCTGTTGAATTAACATAGAACTCAGTGGACATGACCCACTCATGGAGCTACTACTACTTTTTATCCTGGCACTTGTGATGAGCAGTCAGTTGTCAATCTAACTCATTCCTTTGCGCTAATCTGTCTTTATTTCGTTTATTTTGTTCAAGATTTGGTAAGCTTCCTTATTCTTTAGATTCAGGCTTTTCTTGAATTCTAGAAATCTATTACTCATTGCCTTGGTCCTTGTTCTTTTTACTCAGCAATTCTTTTTGGACTTCCTCTGGATATTTTCTTCTCTAACCTTGGCCTACTTTTTCCTATTTTTCTTATCTTTCACTATAATCAGATTTCTGCAGTTGTGTGTGTGTGTTGAGGCAAGGTCTCCAACAGTAGCTCTGGCTAGCATAGGACTTACTATGTAGCCCAAACTTACAAACCTAGGATAGTCCTCCAAACTCAACCTCCAGAATACAAGGACCACAAGCATGAGCTACCATGCCGCCTGCTTCTCCGGTTTGTTTTTTAGGAGTGTGTGTGTGTGTGTGTGTGTGTGTGTGTGTATGAGAGAGAGAGAGAGAGAGAGAGAGAGAGAGAGAGAGAGAGAGAGCACAGAGAGAGAGAGAGAGAGAGAGAGAGAGAGAGAGAGCCCACAGAGGCCAGAAGAGGGTGTCAGAGCTCCTGGAGTTGGAATTATAGGTGATCGTGAGCTACCCAACATTGGAAGAGGATGAAGTGTGCCTAATCACTAACCCATCTCTCCAGCCCCATTCTCCAGCAAGTGTTAAGTCTACTTTACTTATCCATGGTTTAAAATTTCAGTAATGATTTTTATTTCTAGAAAATCTTTTGTGACTGAAAAAAGTTTTGTTTTTAATATTGCCATGCTATGTTATACTTATAATCATTTTATTCCTGTAATATTTATGTCTCTTTTAAGATTATTCCATTTTCAGTTCATCTGGGCTTGCTTTTCACACAATCATTTTAGAAGGTTCATGTTCCTAACCCGCCCTCCAATGTGGGAATCTTGCAAGAACTGCACCATATTACATGTCACTGTGGAGGCACTTCAGGCCTGCCCCTACCAGGTACTAAGAATACTCTTTATGACCAATTTTCACACTATTTTCTTGGTTTAGTGTTCCCTTACCATATCACATCAGTCCATAACACAAAGTCCTTTGAGCTGAGCACATACTACAGTGAGTTTCCACATCTACTACAATACACCACATTCCATAACTAATAACACTCAATTTTCAGAAAAGATAAAAATAAAAAACAATATGCATATTGGTACAACTAGGAAGATTCCAATTATAGTGCAATTTATACATGCATATGCATCTTGGAAGGTAAGCCATCCCTGCTAGCTTCTTAAATGGGCTCTAGAAAGAAGGTTGCCAACATATCACAAAAACTAACCAGCTTTTTGGAATGGGAAATTCTGCTTCCAAACTAAAACCCCAAACAATAAATATAAAAGCAAGAACTCTCTATCACGGCGTTCTCAGCAGCACTCTTTACAACAGCCAACTTAAAATCACAAGTACAGTTGAAACACGACAGTGCAGCCTGAGGTCACTTCAGGGTTTGTTGCTGGGAAGGGTATTCTGTTTGTGTACATTTGGTCACACTGTGTCAACATTTATGTGAGGTTAGGTAGAGAGGCAGAACATCTACCTAGCCACGCATTACAACTATGTAAAAATACAGGTCTGTTACAACAGATATTTAGATATACAAATCAGCATTTAGTATGAATCAAGGTAATAGTCTCTAATTTTAAAAGTCAGATATGAAACTTTCAAAACTATATTTCACTAACCTATTTAGAGATTAGTTTATTATCTTATGTAATATGGTATCGGTATGCATTCTACCTTAAGATTTCTAGAACAAAACTATCAGTGGAATTAAATGTAAGTTGTAGCCAATTCTCAATTACTGAAAAATGTTTATATCAAAACATTATTTAACATCAATGGCAGAGTCTAGTTTCTCTTGGCTTGTATATTTTAAATGAAACTTATCTGTTAGTAGCAGAACAGATAACAATTAATGAAAAGTTAAGAAACCCAGTTACATTTCCTAGGATCCCACTTCTAACATGAAACTGGGTCTTTTCTCTAAATACGTAGTTATCAAACATAAGTATTTGCATACCAAGCATTTGTGTATTTACCCTTTTCTCTCATGTAATATTTAGAAAAAAAATACTCTCTTCTCCCTTTTTAGTTTTCTAAAATCTCATTTGCAGGCTTACTACCTTAATTTTCCCCACTCCAGCTTCTCCCCACTCCCACACTATTTAAAGTCCTGCCCTCCTCTTTTCCAGACTTCCTCAGAAGCAGTGAAGCACAATTACAGCAGCACCTAAGGAGCATCTGGAGAGATGTGCCACAGCTCCCCCAGCACCAGAATCTGCCCATGAGAATATGGACTCTAACACAGTGCTAGGAACTAAAGACAAAACATTCAGAAAAAGCATTCTGTTCTTGAACTCTGAAGGTGACTTAACACAGGCTCCTCTCTACCGCAGCAGCACAACCGACCACCCGTGAGTCAGTCCGCTAGTGCCTTACACTGAAGCTTGACAACTAATCCCACAATGCCTAATATTACTTCCAAGTGATTCTTTCCCCAAGGCTAACTGTAATGGTGTTCGGCCTTTGGGGATTCAAACTGTCTTGGAACACAATCATCTCTACATAAAATTCCAAAAGAACTCCTCTGTCAATTCACTGGACAGCCAGCAAGCAGCACAACCAAGGCAGCAGAAAGAGAACTAAAAAGGTAACTGGCATCAGCGCAATAATGGCCCTGACAAGTAAGTTCTCAATTATTTTTTTCCTGCACGGGACATCCTGGGGGAACCTAGGAACCTTTTCCTAGAAAAGTATATTTAAACTCATAAAATGAATGCACAAAATTTGCAAAATTACAAGAAACTAGTTACAATGGAATTATTAAAATATAAACAGCACTAATTTACGCTACAGCAATACACACACTTCTTCACCGATGCGGATTTAATGGCTAACTTGCATGTAATGTCTGTAAGTGCCGTCTTGAGACAAGGTGCACGGTCTCTGGTCCTGGCACCTCGTAATGGAAGATGTGGGAATGAAGATAGACCCTCAGGTTTAAAACCTCGAAAGTACAAAAAACTGTTCCTTATAATCTAGTTATGTTAATAGTGTATTCACAGTGCAATAATGGTTTTTGTTTGTTTTTTGAGACAGGGTCTTCCTGTAGCCCCAGCTGACCTAGAACTCAACATGTAGACCAGGCTGGCTGGCCTTGATCTCACAGATATCCTGCCTCTGCCTCCACCTCCCCTAATGCTGGGATTAAAGGTGTGCGTCACCATATCCAACTCAATACTGTCTTTTTAAAACCTATAAAATGATTCCCAAGTGAAGTACCAAGGACACGACTTTTTAGCATTTTCAGAATGTCTACTTTAAACACACTTTCAGACACTGCCTAATTTTTATAAGCACCAGCTTCCTCCTGCCCTACTTCCACATTCCAATCCCTATACTTCCAATAAAGAAATGAAAATTCAGGTAAAAAAGTGACTTGCCCAGAGTCCTGGGACTAGTTAACAGAGTCCTTTTAATTCTACCTGAGCTGGCCTGACCATCCTATTCTGTTCTGCTCATTGTATTTGAGACAAGCTGGTCCCTGACCATCCACAGGAGTTTTTAAAAAGCAGGCTGTAAGTTTTCTCTTCTGCCATTATCGAGTTGAAAGACAAACTCTTGAAAATACTGCAACTAGTATGATCACTTCTGTAGCTGGACTTCCTGTAAGGGCTATGATGCAAACCTAAAGATATTAAGCACTTGTTCATATAGAAATGATCTGTTTTAAAGATATTTTCCAAAAAATATTCTCAAATTTGAGAAAATGCAAATGCAAATCTATGTAGAGCAGAAATAGTAACATTTTACACTGAATTTAGTCTCTCTTCTAAAGTTTCGTAAATCTATTAAGGTGTGCAGAAAGGCAACAGTTACATTATCATTTGTAAACATTCATTTTATGTGCTAAATGGTAAAAACTACCTCCAGTCCAACTTCTTCACTTTACATTTAGGAAAACATTTTTTAAAAACCATATAGTAAACACTTAAGAAATGCTGGTTCACTAAGTCACCAATGTAGCAGGAAAGAACCAAAGACTCACAATGAACTGAGAAGTCTTCACCAACTGTCTCTTTTATGTGCTTTGAGACACTCATAAGGCAGTAGTTGAGCACTCAAAACACCACGCATGCCTTTCTTAAAGAGCTTTGAAATGAGGCATTTCTTCTGCGGTCAATAAGGACATATGGCAGCTCTCCCCACTACCATAAAAACCATTAAGCATCTAATTTTCTGATATTCAACCCCCTTTTGAGAAACTCTAATGGTGCCTGACTTACAGTTAGTGCTCAAATGCTTGTTTCTTCTGATAAGGAGTCAGGTTTACATATAATACTCATTTTAATTTTTCTGGTGGTTATTGTCAAGGACAATATTTTCTCATTTTAGTGTTACAAAACGACCAAGCTAGTAATAAGAGACAGCAAACATGAACACTGTAATAAGTTCACTGTAACTATGTCTCCTGAATTCACGTCTCTATCTCTCACCAAAACTGTTTCAGTAATTTCATTTAATTCAAGAATCAAAGTAAATAAAGTTAAAAGCCAGATAATCTGACAGGCTTAATAATGACTATAATTATCATGCTGAGCGTTTATTAGGTGCAAGTAGTAAGCCTTCTGTTTAAGGTGCACCTCTGCTTAAAACCAAACTAAGTTTGAATGGTTTTTTTCTAAGCCTAAAAATTAAGAACAGTTTAAGTATCAAGAGTCCACATGACAACAAAGTTTAGTTCATCTCACACATACAGGGGTATGTAACACTTTGACATTTCAGCACGGCCTTGTCTACAAACGTGTCATGCTACACATAGCTATCCCGGGAGGCATAGAGCCCACCGCCCACAGCCCATAGGCCACAGGTTGTACACACCTGGAAGGAATCTAGTGTTAATTAGTCACAGCTGAGATTCCCTATGTCCTCACTCTTCCTTTTATAAAGGGAGAACTTTTTAAGGAAAAATACACCTACTCTGGTTATCTTATTCAAAAACTACTAGTTTACAGAAACAAGGAGATTTAAAATTCTTTAAAAGTAGAAAGCAAGAGCTATCCAGAATTAACATCACAGAGATTCTCAGAACTATATACACTGAATATTAATTCCAGATGAAACTGGGCATGGTGGTATATGCTTTTTATCCTGGGACTCAGGAGGCAGAGGCAGGCAGACTTCTATGAGATGGAGGCCAGCCTGGTCTACATAGGGAATTCCAGGCCAACTGAGGCTACAGGGAGACCCTGTCTCAAAAACAAACAAATCAAAACAAAACAAAACTAAAATAATACCAGATGATATACATCACAATAGCACTTAACATACTTTAAGGACATTCAATATGGCACAACGGTCTTTTCCTCTATAGTCTCAACTCCTTTTATCTTTGATAACCTTTCAAGTCTAAAATGCAAGATGTGGCACATGGTAACGACTGCCCAACTGTATGACTGACACCTTAAAACAGAGGTCAGCAAACTTTTTCTGTAAAGAGGCAGGTAAATAAACATTGTAGGTTTTTAAAGGCATATACTCTGTTGCAATCGCTCTCTGCAACTAAGTAAACGGATTACAATGTATTCAAATAAAACTTTATTTGCAAAAACAGGCAGTAAATTAACTTATTTTTAGCCTAACTTTCTCATTTCTTCATTCTGTAACAGTGGACTCCAGTTTCAGCTTCCTGGAAAAAAGAAGGGCCTCCCACACACTAGCTATGTAGACCAAGCTGGCCTTGAACTCACAAGCAATTCACCAGCCACTGCCTCCCAAGTCCTGGGATCAAAGGCATGCACCACCATGCCCCTCTAACTTCAACATTTAAAAAATTAAAAGGAACATTTAAGGTCCTGAAAGCCAGTAAGGATTATCTAAAACTTAGGAAAACCTTTAATATCAATTACTGACACTGAAATTACTAATAAATTGTATAATCTTACAGAAAATAATAATGTAGTACCCTTTCTTTGGATCTAAAACATCTACTTCCCACTTCCCACCCTTCCAATGGGGACTGGACCATTAGGACTCTACCAGCTCTTTCTCTTTATTTTTTAAGAGAGGGTCTCTTACAAAGTTGTCCAGGCTGGCCTTGAGCTTACAATCCTCTGCCTCAGCCTGCAGAGCAGCTAGGATTTCAAACTTGCACCACCGGGCCCAGCTTAAAACATGCTTTCAACATGATGGGGCTTCTTGTTGCTGTTTTAATCTTAAATTAAGGTTAGGTTATTTCTTAAAAAAAAAAAAAAACAAAACTCAAAAATATCTCATTTTGTCAGCCATATGGTCTCTGCCATCATAGCTCAAAGGCAGCAACAGATAATATGTAAACAATGTATGTGTTCCAATAAAGCTTTATTTACAAAAAAAGCAAGAAAGTTGGATTTGGTCCACTGGTCCTAATTAACTGACTAGTGTTCGAAATGTTAGCAGATAGATAATGATTCCAAATTAGCTTCACTACTTTATTATTTCCAATGTATATAAATCAGAGAAAAGTAAGCAGCACTTTTTGG
>NW_008337842.1:4366914-4377316 GCF_000622305.1 Nannospalax galili | reverse complement strand
ATATACACACATATATATATAAAGCTTAATAAAGTAATTTAGAATTAAAAGGTCACCAAGATAACTAAAAGGAAAAATATAAAGTTCACTCATATGCAAATCTGTAACATGTACCATTGGCTAAAACTAAATATTCTAAATTGATGAATTTGTAAGGATTATGGCTCCTGGAGGGGAGGCTATATAACCCCCATGTTTTCTAGGAGCTGACACTAGAGTCCACTATTTAAAAATGAAGAAATAAAAAAGTGAATCATATAGACCACTGTTCCTTTCTAAAAATGTTTCTAGATAAAAAGATACATATTATATGGACATGTCACTATCCCAAATCATATACTTTTGTTTTAAAAGATAGCATTTTAGGGGCCTGGAGAGACTGCTTAACTGGCTGCTCTTGTAGAGGACCCAGGTTAGATTCCCAGCACCCACATGGCAGTAACAACTGTCTGTAACTCCAGTTTCAGGGGAATCTGATGCCCTCTTCTGACCTCCACAGGCACTGCACAACATGTGTGCACTTACATGAATACAGGCAATACACTCATACATACAAAATAATTTATTAAACAAATTTATTAAACAAATTTATTTTTAAAAAGATCATTTTGTGTGTTTGTGTATGTGTGTTTGTGTGTATGCATCATTTTACTGTCAATTTGAACTACACTTTAGAAAGAAAAAATCATAAATTTCATCACTGATCATTAATCAAGAAAGTATGCACATATACAAACACCTGTAAAAATTAATAGAGAAAATTCCATTGAGTAATTTTAATTCAAATGTCAAAATAAGAAAATACAATTTACTTATGCTTAACATAAATAGTAAGCACTATTTCAGTATCTGTTACAACATAACCTTAGTTTGACAGTCTTGAGACTCACAAATGAGGGGCAAAGTATGCCTGTCCTTGCATCGTACTGGTGTTTTCTATATACGTTTTCAAGGAATTGCTAATAGCAATGCATTATGAGAAACAGGGCTGGGAAGTTCTGGGGAGCAAAGAGAGTATTTACCTTTAGCTTTTTAACTTTTTGGATTTCATAACTTTACCATAAAATACTACTTTTGTAGTTTTTAAGATATACATTATTATGACTATTAAGAAATATATCAGAAACTTAATGAATAGGACAGATGGAATTTCTCTAAAACAGGCTAGAGGTACAACAGCTGTCTGAGATAAACCGGGCACCTTTACCAAAGAGGTGAGCATCCACCAGCTCCAGCAGTCTGGGATTTCCGACAATGCCCTCTAGTGACTCCTATGGTCAGGAAACTTAATCTTGTAGAGTAGCAAGCTATTCCAGCTCAATCCATCTCCATATCCAGGATGCCAATGCCGTAAAATGGTGCCCACCGTTGACTGTGGGAGGCCCACACCATCCAAGAAAAGAGTGACTTCCTTCCTGGATTTGCAGCAACACCAGGAAATTCTACTAGCTATGCCCTACAAGATAGGCTCTACCAGGTCTGCTGTCTACACAGCCTCGACTGGACACTATTTTAAAGCTTTGATCTTGGGAAAAAATAGTGAGGATTGTCCACCCCATGTTTAAATGACTCGTTAAAATGCATTAAATTGCAAGGCATGGTGGCGCACACCTTTAATCCCAGCACTCGGGAGACAGAGGCAGGTGGATCTCTGTGCGTTCAAGGCCAGCCTGGGCTACCTAGTGAGTTCCAGCACAGCTGGGGCTATAGGGAGACACTGTCTCAAAAAGACCAAAAAAAAAAAAAAAAGCATTAAATTAAAAATGGATGAAAATTCAAAACCCTTATCATTCAACATTTCAGATTCTAGTATATTAGATTGTAATTTTTATATTAAAAGACTGAGAGCTGAAAGTTAAATAAAAATATATAAAGTCTTTCAAGTACCAGCCAAAGATAAGTAAACAATAAAAATCCAATTCTGCTCTTGGGAACAGTGAAGCAATAAACAAAAAACAACCCTTGCTCCCATCCCTATGACTACTGACAATTAGCAGGAGAGAAAAGCAAACGCTGTTATTTCTTACCATCACATAGAAAATAACCAGTTTAATTTCCAGGTAAGGAATTACAATTTCCCCCAAATTAAGATTCAGTATGTTCTCCCGACACCAAAATTAAATCTATTGTACAAATATCTGAGCTGCTTCTATATTCTCTTGTGTGTGAACACAGGAATGAAGAAAATACTGTGTATGACCCACGAAGGCAAAAACTTAGAATTTCTAAGTTTCATAATCAAATTTTTTACTTAAATAAAGCTCTAAAGAATCCCAGCGTCCACTTATCTCTAATATTAACTGTTAATAAAATCCCAAAATATAGTTTTAAAAATGATTAAGCAACGAAATCAGTGCAATTCTTTTCACAGCGTATTAACTTCAAAAGGAGTCTATATTTTGTCATAGTTGAGATAAACTATTATTATAAAAGATAAATGCACACTGGTACAACACAAATTCTGAAAATCTCCTAAAACATGCAATCCTAAATATTAGTCTCTTTCCTCAGATCTAATGATACAGTTTTGGCAAACGGATTAGCCATTATTTATACAGCAAAATGAACAGGGCAATTGTTTACTCTGAGCTCTGTCATGAAAGTGTTCTAAAAAAAAAAAGAAGTATGCTCAGTCAACAATCGATTGCAATGTCTACGTCCAAGAACTCGTTTTTCGAATAAACCCTTATTATTTTGGGCTTTTACATGGACATCATGCAAGTCCGGGTGCCACCCCACTGCCACGGGGCTCCGAGCTAACACCTCTATCCAAAATCTCAACTGTATTTGACGACATGATTTTTATAAAGTTGACTTTTTAACACATTCATAATCACTCTTTTAAGGAGGAAAACAAAACAAAACCCCAGAATACTGGCAGAGTTTAAACATCTGTGCAGGAACAGATGTGCTTTATCAACTAGAATCATGTACTGCCCCTTCTAAGTCAGCTCGGAGAGAGTTCAGATCCGCGGGAAGGCAGAGCGCTCAACTTTGCAGGGCCCAGGGAGCCAGAGAGCTCCGGCCGCAGTCCGGGGGTCGGGGAGACGGGCCTGGCCTCCCGGGCACCGGCAAGCCGAGCAGCGCGACGGCCTTCGGGACCCGGGCGCAACGCACGCTGTCTAGTAATTCAACACCCGACTTCACCCCGCAGCCGGGGAGAAAGTCCGACCCAGGCCTTCCCCTGGTTCCACCTACGCTGCAAGTCCCCGGGGGACGCGCCCGGCCGAGCCCGCGGCCCAGTCCACGCCTGCAGGACCCGACCCTGCTCCACCGCGGGGCTGAGGCCGAGAGCAGACGCGGTGCCACGCGGAGGAGCAAGGCGCGTCCGCCGGACCCGAAACCGCAGGGCTCCGGCCTCGGGGAAAGCGGCCTGGCTGAGTAGTTAACGACCGCGGCGCCTATCGGCCCGCGAGGCGCCAGCGACTCTCGGAGATGCGCCAGGCCGGGCCGGAGGCGCCACACCTGGGCGGCGCGCGAGCCGGACAACTTCGGGCAGCCACCTCGGCGTCTCCTCCGCGTCCCGGCGGGAGAGCGCGCGGAGCCGGGCTGGGGGCAGAGCGCGGCGCACGGCTTACCCCGAGCGAACGGCTCCTTCCCGAGCCGCCGCCGACTGGCTGGGGCGCTGTTCGGCGGGGGCGTGAGCGGAGAGGCGGTGGCGCGAGCGCTGGGCCGCCTGCGAGGAGACGCGCTGCCGCCGCAGACAGCTCGGCAATATGGCCGCCCGGCGCCTCCTCGGGGGGGAAAGGCGGGGCCCGCCCGCGCCCCCTCCTCCCGCTGCCGGTCTGCGGGCGAGGCCGCGGCCGGAGCTCCCACACCGCGGCCTCCGCGACCACTTCGGTCCCGCCCGACCGGGGCTCGGGTCGCGCTTCGGGCCTTGGAGAGCTTCCTGGGCGCCGCGCACCGCGCACCGCGGACCCCGCAGCCCGAGTCCCAAGCCCGCCGGGGAGCGGAGCCGTGCAGCCCGCCGCCTCCCCCACGAGAGGAAACTTGAAACTCCCGCTGTGCCAGGGAACTCACAGAGGGCGTTTCCAGCGCCCCCGCGGAGGAGCTGTTCCCAGGAGGACGCGCGGAGCAGCTCGGGGTGGCATTTCGGCAGCTGGGCTTCCCAGCTCGGGGCTGGGAGGGACTAGTGGGCCTGGACGGTGGAACTCGTATTTGCGACAACGAGCGTTTATTTGGATAGGTTTTAACCAACTAGAAAAGCTTGCCTTTTTTTTTTTTTTTTTTTTTTTTTTTCCAGTTAAGTTCCCTCCAAACGTCACTGCATACCGCCCCAATCCAGTGTGAATTTTAATGTGATCATTGTTAATGAGTGTTCTTTGGCAGTTAGGAGGAGTAGGTGAAGAAGAAAAAGTTGGAAGCAGGGCCCATCAGCTCTCAAACCTACCTTATTCTAGACTGGGAAAAGTGAACCTTACCCATCTTAGTCTCTTTATGGTCCACGCACCAGATGGACAACCGCTGGCCTCTGGGTGGAGAAGGTCCATGCTGCCTGAATGCTGCCTGCACTGCGTATTTTCTACTGGGATTTAGAGAAACTTCCATGATTGTACAAACAGCAAGAGTACATACCTAATTAACCTGCCTCATTCCGTTTGCAATGCTTTGTTTAGTCTTTCGTGAACGAACTCAAATAAAACTCGAGTGTACTTAACTTTTATAGAACACATAATTCATATCATTGCCGCCTTAGATTTACCTTTGCTGAGAGTAGCTTTTCCAGGAACTCTTTCCAGATCACTTTCACTAAGCTTCCTCTTAAGTGAGTTACCACTATAGCCTTCTGAGACTTCTCTAAACAATTAAAAAAAAAAAAAAAAAAAAAAGCCCCAGAGACTCAGGGTTAAGCGCAGAAATCTTTAGGTTGCAAATTCCTCAAGGATGGAAACCAGGTGTGTGCTTCCTAACCAAACAGGCTTATGTGGTTTTTGGAGACCACCTAAGGAATAAAAGGAATACTCCTGACCATCTCTCCAAGGGTGCAAGAACTATCCTGGTAATTGTTTAGCTTTGCCTGTTGGATACAAGGTTAAAGACAGTAGACATGCTATGGAAATTGCTTAATGGTACACTAATCAAAAGTCTGTGGTACACTGTGCAACTGAAAATGGAGGACTCCCTCCTGGTCCTGTGTCAGGAACACTGTGATGTGCTTTCACGTGCCTACCTTTAATGATTACAAAAACCTTGGGTTCAGGGTGAAAACTTTTATTGGCATTAAAATAAGCTAATGAATAAAAGCCTTTTGTCCAACGTAACCTGGCTAGGAAGTGGTGGAACCATGATCAAGCCCAAATGCGTATTTGACTCCAAAGCCTTGATCTTATCCAATCAACAGCAAATACACTATAAGTTATAACATTTCAACTGGCTATCTTATTAGTAAATATTTGAGTAAAAGACAGTATTCAAGTTAGTAAGATAAAAAGGGTACTCTCAAACATTGTGAGTGGGAGTGTAAACTGAAATAACCTCAGCAAACAATTTGGTATAGTGATTCAATCTTTAAGAATGTTTGTAACTCTTAGAACACAATCCCATATTTGGGATTCTTTCTGAAGGAAATAATCTGAAATAGAGCAAAAACTAGATTAGAATAATATCTATAAGATACAAAAATTAAAAATGGGAAAACTATGTAAAAAGCTATACCTGAAACATTTTCAGTAAGTTTTTTGGGGTTTTTTTTTTTTTGGTCTTTTTGAGACAGGGTCCCCCTGTAGCCCCAACTGTCCTGGAACTCACTATGCAGACCAGGCTGGCCTCGAACTCACAGAGATCTACCTGCCTCTGCCTCCCCAGTACTGGGATTTAAGGCGTGCGCCACCACACCTGGCAACAATTTTAAATGTATGCTACAACATGGAAAGATTTTTATAGCTTTTTTTTTTTTTTTTGGTTTTTTGTTTTGTTCGGTTTGTTTTTTTTGGTCTTTTTGAGACAGGGTCTCCCTGTAGCCCAAGCTGTCCTGGATTTTTATAGGTTTAAGTGAGGGAAAATTTAAAATTCTAATAGTGAACACAGCTCTGTTTTAAAATACGTTTGCAAAGGAGGGCTAGAGGGGTGGCTCAGTGGTTAAAAGTGCTCGCTGCTCTTACGTAGGACAGGAGTTCAGTGCCTGTCATTGGGCACCCAACTACCTGTAACTCCAGCTCCAGGGAATCAAAAGCCCTCTTCTGGCCTCCAAGAGCACCCATACACACATGTCCTACACACACACACACACATTTTATTTTGTACCTTCCATTAAATGTATGCTCTTTTAAATGAAATATTAAATATTCAATCAAAATATTCCAAAACTTCAGTTTTGTGATTGTTGCCTTCCTCTAGTGCTAAGGACTAAACCCAGGCCTCTGTGCTTCCTTAGCAAGTGCTGTGCCACTGAGCTAAATCTGCGACCCTTAAAACTTCAGTTTCAAAGTTGGTGGCAGGGAGAACCACACACATTTCCTAAATACATTCTTTTTCCAAAGAATATCTGAATTAATAGAAGACATATAGCACATAAGATGCTTTTAAAATTCAAAACAATCTATTATTAAAACAGTGTTATTAGACTTCACCACAGTGTGTGTATTGGCTTATTCTGAATTCTGGAATTCCAATGATAGTTATAAAGCATTTTTCTCGCTAGCAAATATAAAAGTACTTCTTGAAAATGAAGAAAACTCATTTTTGCAAGAAGGGTTTATAAATGGGTTTTTTGATTTAGAACAAACATTTAGCTGTAGGCCCTTCGCGAATTTAAATAAGACTGAGACCCTGCTCTCTGTTTCGGTAATGGGAAAAGCAAGCAGCGCTGTGCAGTATACAGCTCTAATAAAGCTAGACACACAGTGTCCAGGGGGACTCAGAATGCAATTAGCTCTGCTAGAAAAGAGATCACTACAGGAAGGGGTGAGGGGAAAGTGAAGTGTAGAAATGTCCTCTGAGAAGCCAGGTATGGCAACCAGCTTCAGGTCCTGAGTTGCAAAGTGAGGTTGATAGTTGGCTATAAGAATGTTTATAATAGGGAGTTTCAGAAAGGTGAGACCCATTTGGGCAATGCAGAATTTTCCCTTCATAAGCGGCATTTAAAAGAAGTGTGATCCACTTTATTCATTAGACATCTGGCAGCCACATGGACTGCGTGGTTCAGTGACAGAGTTGACAGTGGAGTCACCAGGGACACCTTAGATAGACCATTTGGTTACAAAGGCCCACACTGGAGAGGAGGATGTGAATTTGGGAGGTGGTAAGGATGAAGAAGGGGAGTTAGAGTCTGTTTAAAGAGTTGAGAAAGACTTGAAGTGTTAAGAGAGAAGATGGGGAGAGGGTTTCAGGATTTCCAGGTGGCACCAATAGAGCAAATAAGGAACATAAAAAGTCAACTGCTCTTAGACTACTTAGGGAGGGGCCCATATTCCATTGTTTTGATTTCTGTCATAAAGGAAAACATTCACAATGCCCAGCACCCTTGATCCTGTCAGTGATGAAGGAGGCTTTCTTCAAACTCCTTACAGCAAGAGCCCACTGAGGTGGTGTTTTAATTAATACCTGTTGTCAACTTGGTTGTATTTGAAAATGCCTGGGGCATTAGTGAGGCCTACCTTTGGGTGTATCAGTGAGAGCCTTTCAGAGAGGATGAACTAAGAGGGTAAGGCCTGCCCTGGATGTGGGTGACAACATCACATTGGCTGGAATCCTGAACTGAGTAGGAAAGGGAAACGGGGAGGTAAGAGCCCAGCACCAGCATTTTCCCTTTCTCTGCATCCTCTTGGTCCTGGCTATGAGGATACAGTCTCACACGCTTGCCACCATGCTCTCCCTGCCATAACGGACTGTGCCCTTCAACTATTAGCCAAAATAAACCCTTCCTCCCTTAAGCTGCTTCTTGTCAGGAATGAGAAAAGTACCACAGGTGGCAGCAACCTTGACTTACAGAGGAACAGTACGCTGGCAACAGGAAGAGGGATGATACCTCTGATGGCTAATTTTGGTTGTCCCCTTGACTGGATCTGGAATCAACTAAAACTGAAAAGCCACTGGATATTGCAAGGAACTTTCTTGATCAGATCATTTGATTAGGGAAGACCCACCCTAAATATGGGTGACACCTAGTGGCAGACCAGATAAAAGGTCCTGTAAGGAAGAAGCTGCTTTTTGCCTGGTTGCCTTCACTCTTGCTGGCAGATTATCTACTCTGTTGCTGTGACATTCTTTTGCTGGTTTTAGAACCAGCTTCTTTGGGCTTCCAATGTAGACTGAAGACCAGCAGCTCTCTAGGGACACTCCAGGCCTTCAGCACCACACTGGACTGCTCAGACATCCAGCCTCCTGATCTGAGGAGCTACCAGATTCTCTGTCTCTCCAGTGTGAGGCAGCCTCTGTTGGACTACATGGACCATATCCTGTAAGCCAGTTTAATAAATCCCCTTGTAATATATAATTATACATAAATACATAAATTGTTATATATAATGAATATATATATATATACACATTCTACCAGTTCTGTTCCTTTAGAGAACCCTGACCAATGCAGTATCCAGAGTATAAATCTAAAGAGGACACAAGCAAAGCTTCTGCTGCCAGTTCATGCCATTATTTCCACTGAAAACCCTGCTGAGGTCAGCATTGTGTCCTAGAGGAATCCTGGGGGCAGACTATGCTGAAGTTGCCACTGATGCTTATGTTGCTGGCCACTTCTGTACCGAGACCATCACTAAACAGATCCAGGAAGCCTTTAGGAGCTATGTCTTCTGACAGTGATTGATCCCAGGGCTGACCACCAGCCCCTTCTAGAGGCATGTCCACCTGCGTGACATTGCTCTGTATAACCCAGATTCCCCTCTGCACTATGTGAGCATTGATACTCTGTGCAGTCAAACAGAAGCTCAGTTCAGTCTGGAAGTTTGTTATGGCTGCTGGCCCATGAAGTTTCATGCATGTGCAATGCCATCTCCATGACCTCCCACGAAAGGTCACGCCTCATCTCTCCTTCTATAGATAGAGATCTTTAAGAGATTGAAAAAGAACAGTAGGAACTTCTGTAAGAATGGACTGTGCTGACTCCTGAGTTCACTGATGCTTAATCGGACTCTGCAGACTGGTCTGCAGTCACGCAAGTGATCCTGTGCCTGTCAGGAGACCTTGCTGAGAACTGGAGCACCTAGCCAGCCACTGAAGAGTGGTCTGCAGCTCCCACTGCCTAAGCCACTGAATGGGTAGGAACAGCTGCTGCGGGGGCTTCAGTTGCTCTTCTGCAGATGCTTAAGAAAAATGGAAAGAAGAATGTCAGAATAAGCTTCAGATAAGTAAATACTGAGAGACTGAGATCATTAGGCAGGTTGGAAACATGCTAGATTTTAAAGACCTTTGGAGAATCTAGGAGCAAACGCATATTCAATACCTGGAAGAGGGTGAAAATAAAGATGGCAAATAAACAAGAAAATAATAGAACATCCAGGTGTGGTGTTGAAGACCTGCAATCTCAGCACTCACGATGCTGAGGCAGGATTAGGAGTTCAAGACCAGCGTGGACTCTATGAGATCTCATTTTCAAAAACAACAACAACAAAAATGAACAAATACTTGTTAAATAAAGGAATATAGTTAACAAATAAAGCAGAACTTTTCCCACTTATTTCTTTTTTAAAAAATTATTTATTTAATAACCACATAATTAGAAGCATTTCATTACAACAGCATTGACATATTGACATATTCAATAACAATTTCCAGAGCTAAGATGTGTCTCTAGAGCTAAGATGCATCGTTTCCAGAGCAAAGATGCATCTCTTTCAAAATTGGCTGTAATTTTTAGGTTCACAGTGTTGAATTAATACCTTTTTACATTATTGTACTCAATATAAACCCTATAAGACATAAAATTAAATGAAATTTTAACCCTTAAAAAAGATCTCCATTTCATTATTAAAATACACAAAAAAGTTTCATACAGAAAATTCATTTTTAATGCAATTAACACTAAGATATTTCCACATGCATTTCTAATCTCTATATATCTAATTACCACTGGTCACAGTCGCCCACCTTCTGAGCTCCTCGGCATCTGAGCATGAATACAAACTCATCAGATAGACAGCCTTCCTCTCCCACTAGAGGTTCCATACTCTGCCATCCCTGTCACTGTCCACTGTGTTGTCAGCACCCTCATCCATTCCCCCCTGTCTGCCCTTCTAGTAAATCTAGTCAGCCAGAGGTCCCTGTTCCAGGAGTGTCAGCTGTTCCTCATCTACGGCAATCCATTGTCAGTATTCCTTTGGATAGAATTGGGGTCTGCTGTTCATTTTTCCAGTAGTATGTTGGGTTACTATCTGGAAGAGCCTTTATCCATCCTGGCCAACAACTCGAAAGAAGGTATCGCCTGTCTGGCTTTGCTGTTTGTCAAGTA
>NW_008337842.1:4365348-4366751 GCF_000622305.1 Nannospalax galili | reverse complement strand
CTGCATTACAAGATGTAAAATTGGATGAGTTTTTAACCTTTAAAAAAGATCTCCATTTCATTTTAGAATATATTGTTCCCTGCAGAAAGACTCATTGTTTTTGCTACTAACACAGAGATGTTGGCACATGTGTCTCTAATCTGTATGTATCTGATTATTATTAGTCCACTTATTTCTTTAGAAAATTGTACAGCTAAGGATTTTGACAGCAGTATTAGATATTAATTTAAAGCACCTTAATGTACTAAAATGGTTCTCTATAAAAATAATTCACTATTTTTAAAAACCCATAAAAATGGAAAATAATGATTTTTTTTAAATCCACATATAGAAAACATGCAAGGATTTTCCAGTATGAACAACAATTTTCACATTATCTTGCACATTTAAGTGTACATACACAACTTATTCACCAGCATAGTAGCCCTCAGTGAAATTATACAAAGAAGACTATCTTATCATTTATACTGTATGCCTAGTAAGCCACACAAAGTTAATTGCTGATATAAGCTATAAAATTTCAGCATAGTCAATAGAGGTATGAGGGCTAATGTACCTAAATAAGAGGAAACCACAGGTCTATTCTTTCTCTATCTTAAGATCAAATTACATAAGTACATAATCCATGTGTTCAAAGATATGAGCATATTAGTTTTCAACAAAGACAAGGTAAAAGTTATTACTTAATCCTCTCTGTTTATATAGTAAAGACAATTTGGTTTGTGATAAATGGCAATAAAATTTCAGAAGTAAGTAATAAACAGCTAGGGGAGTCTAAATGGGAATCTACAACCCTGGCTTCATTCCAAGTTCCTGGCAACAAGTTACAAAATGACCTTGAAAGATTTTACAGACACTTCTGTAACCTACTTGCAAGGAATGTTAAAGAGAGTACTGGACCTTACCCACATACTGTTTTAAAATATTGTAATTTTCAGGACTAGAATAGGATCTCAAAAAGCATCAACTCTCCTCTCCAACAGTGTTTTCAAATGACTATCATTAGCAGTGCTTTGTGTCTCAAACTGTGCCGGTGCACATGTGTGTGCTTGGCTTTCTCATCTATTAACTGAGGGAGGTAAACCAGAACACCTGTGAGCTTGCTTCAAGCTCTAACAGTCATCAACAAGCACTCTGACTCACAAAAAATAGTTGGTTCTCCTATATAACACTGTAATTTATAAGATGCATTATCCTTTTTCATAGACTATATAGAACATACAGGTCATCTTACATTTAAAAAAAATCTCGCCTGCCCTCAGGCCTCTCTTGGGGTAAGTCTATCGCACAGGCCTCCACGCTTTGACTCCCCGAGCCGCGTTCACCCTTCCATCTCCCCCGCTGTTCTCTACTCCTAGTTTGGGCCCTGTGCCATTCCTAGTCTTGGGGCCCCAGACACCTGG
>NW_008337842.1:4359405-4359992 GCF_000622305.1 Nannospalax galili | reverse complement strand
GAGTTTATATTCATGCTCAGATGCCAAGGAACTCAGAAAGTGACTGTGACTCTATAGAGATTAGAAATGCATGTGCAAACGTCTCAATGTCAATTGCCTTAAAATGAATTTTTCTGTATGAAACTGTGTATTTTAACAACGAAGTGGAGATCTTTTTTAAACGTTAAAACCTCATTTAATTTTATGTCTTATAGAGTTTATAATGAGTAAAAGATTGTATAAGTGTAATAATTCATCTGTAAACTTAAAAATGTACAGCCAATTTTGAAAGAGATGTACCCTAGCTCAGAAAAATGTTATTGAATAGGTTAATGGTGTTGTAATGAACTGCTTCTTCTAATTTAAAAAAAAAGAAAAGAAAATAGACCAGTCTCTCTGCTATTTCTCTTTTGTCTCATCAGAATTTAGTTGACATATCAATGACAAATATGATACATAATCATGGTATATTTAGTAGCATGTAATATTTAATATTTCATAATGTATTTATAAAGAATTTTTCTAAATCACAGAAACACATTTATTAATAAGTGAATAAAATATACAGCAGGAAATTCCTTACTCCCTTATTTCCTGAATTCAAACAA
>NW_008337842.1:4326716-4358564 GCF_000622305.1 Nannospalax galili | reverse complement strand
GAATATGCTGTATTCTAAGACATAAAGCAAATAAGTTTGGAAAATAAAATTGAAAACATTAAAAAAAATCTCATAATTGTAGGTACAAATAGCAACTGGTTTATAACTCTATAAGCTTTGTATGTTATTACATTACCTTTTTGGGTGCGAGAAAGAAAACTGAATAAACATTCACCCTGAGGGTTGGCACTCACTGAGTACCCTAGGCAGCTGTTCTCTAGATCTCTAACATTTTGGTTTTATTTATTGGTTCTATACAACAGGTTATTTACTACTGAGGGAAGGTGCCCAACATTTTGTGGATATTAAGTATGTAAGGTTAGAGCTTTACTGTGGTGGTTTTAAAATATGTGGCTGGAGAGATCACCCAGAGGTAAGAGCACTTGCTGCTCTTGCAGTAGACCCCAGTTTGGTCCCCAGCACCCACATTGGGTGGCTTACAACTACCTGTAACTCCAAGGGATCCAATACCATCTTCTGGCTTCTGCAGGCACCTGTACACATGTGTACATACACATATCGACACATGTACACATAAATAAAAATAAAAAGTAAGTCTTTGAGGGGCTGGACAGATGGCTAGAGGTTAAGAACACTGGCTGCTCTTGCAGAGGAGCCGGGTTCAAATTCCAGCACCCACATGGCAGCTAAAAAACTGTCCATAACTCCAGTTCCAGGGGATTCAAGACCCTCTTCTGTCCTTCGCAGGCACTGCACGGGTGCACTCACATACATGCAGGCATACCACTCATACACATTAAATAAAAAATATTTTTTTGAAAGTAAGTTTTTGAAATAATAAACCCATCATATATTCTTTGATAGCTCTTTCTTTAACAGAACTCCTAAAGTGGACTGTACTTAGTGACTTACAGGTAATAAATAGAATAAACTGGAACTGACTATATGCTGTGCTCTGTCGATGCCACACCTCATCATGCATGAGTTGAAACATGATTGCCAGCAAGTTGGTATTAAGATATGAGCTTTGGAAACGCCTAGGCCATGAGTGATCCACTTTCATGAAAGGGATTAATGTCCCCATAAAAGACGCTTCCATGGTGTTCTTCCTTTTCTACCCTTGTGCCATGTGAGGGTGCTTAGCAACAAGGCACCATCTTTGAAGGAAAGGGAGCCAATTTTCCCCAGACACCAAATCTGCTGGCCCCTTGATGTGGGAATTCCCAGCCTCTGAAACTGTAAGAAATAAAACTCCTGTTCTTTATAAATTACCTGGTAATACTGGTTTTCTGCCACCATAATAAAATACCCAAGGCAGCTAACTTATTTAGAGAAAGGGGTTCTTTTTAATAGTTTTTAAATTTTATTTTATGTGTATGAGTGTAATGCCTGCAATGTAGGCAGGTGCGCCTGTGTCGTGCAATGCCCGCAGAGGTCAGAAGAAGGCATTGGATCCCCTGGAACTGGAGTTACAGACAGTTGTTTTCTACCATGTGGGTGCTAGGAATCAAACCTGGATACTCTGCAAGAGCAGCCAGTGCTCTTAACTGCTGAGCCATCTCTCCAGCCCCAAAAGGGTTTCTTTTGACTTACAGTTCTGAAGGTTCCAGTGCAAATAAAGTAACCCCACTGCTTTGGTCCTTTGGTGAGAGCAGCATATATGACTGAAAGGTGTGGAGGAGAAAACTACCCACTGCATGAGCCAAGAAACAAATAAGAAGACTGAGGGGCCAGGATCCCACACTCCTTTCATAGGGAATTCCCTCAAAGACCGGAGGAGAACCTCCAAAGTTCAAAGTACCTCCTAATAGCACTACCTACAGGATCTAGTCTTTCTCACCCAGGCATTATGGGGGGCACTCACCCAAACTGTAACACCAGCCTAAGGTATTTTTGTTATAGCAATAGAAATAAACTAAGGCAGGATATGAGTTCTGAGGCCAAATCATAAATGTACTGCAGTCTTCTTTACTGGGATCATTCATTTCCAGGTAGATCAGATACAGTCATGAGAAAATTTAAGCAACCAGTGAAGAAGCCCATGTGGCAGGAAGTGAAGACCCGCCATCAGTGGGGACCTGAAGCCTTGTACAAGCGGCTATGTAGCAAAGCATCGGAAAGTAGATGATTCATCCAGCCTCAGTCAAGTCATTGGGTGACTACAGCCCCTGCTCACAGTCTGAATGCCATCCCAAGAAAACCCTGAACCAGAACCGTTCAGTCATAATGCTGCTAAATTCCTGATGTACAGAAATTGTGAGATGTTTCTTTTAAGTCACTGCAGGTTGGGGTAATTTTTATGTGGCAATAGCAAACCAATGCATATACTTGTAATGACTGAGTTGTGTAATGCAATCTAGAAGCAGACAAGACCAGTGAAAAGCCACCCTTGTTTTACAGAAAAAGAAACTAAGGCCTCCAGAGTTGCAATTACTCAAATCTGATCTTCCTCTGTAACTCAGTGAGAGATGTGAGAGGCATCCTTCACACCCTACTCCCCTCACAGCATCTCAATCTATTACTTAGTGCAACTGAGTTTACCTCCTCTTGAATCTTTTTTGCCTATGTGACTCCCACCTGGGCCACACAAACACCATCCCCTTCAGACTCCAGTAATAACCTCCCATTGTTCCCATGTCCACTTGTGTCCCCTCAATCCATCCTCATTCTTATATCTAGAGTTAGTCTGTTGAAATCTCACTTGTCCTCCCATCGCTGCTCCCTCCAGACCCATTTGTGGACTCCCCTCAGCTCAATGATTTGCATTTTATCTCTAAGCACAAGTTACTCTAGCCTTCTGTAATTCTTAGAACCTGCTACCTGCTACCACATCCAGGCTGTCAGGACCTTACATGTGTGATTCCCTCCATCTCATTCACTGTATTGACAGTTGTTCATCCTTCTGATCTGAATCATAGCTCAAGCCTATTCTAAGTGCTCTGGTAGAATCCCCATGTAGCTTTCCTTTATAGTACTAAATACCAACTATACTGGTAATGCTTAGATGTCAAAACATTACCTCCCTACTAGACTTTAAAGTCTGTAAGTACAGGGACCCACAATAAATGTCATTGCATCTTGAAGCATGTATTCATGTGGCTTGAAAACACCAAGAGACCAGGCAGCTAACCAGGAAAGGTTGTGTTTGTTTTCTCTATTCTAGTCTGGAATGTCAGTGTTCTGTTAACTAAGGGTGATCAGGTCACTGGATAAGTAGCTCATATAATCTAACTTCATGAGACAGTGTAATATAACGATAAAAACACTGACCTTCGACTTAGACAGACCTGCATTCCAAATTCATGGCTACCTTATAAAATGACATATACAGCTCTACTTGATGTTAATTTTTTCTTATATTGCTCTCCTTTTTTTCATATAGAAATGATTTTTTTGTTTGAACAAATAGCGACTAAAGATTTTTTTTTTCTTTCTCAGAATGATATCCAGGTGGGCAGTCCAGAACATGCACAAATTCTGTTCCATCATTGAGGTTGTCAGCCTCAGCACCCGTGTGATCTACCATCTCCAATGTGTACTTTCCACCTCGTGGCCAAAGACAGCTGCTTCAGCTCCCAGCCATCAGAGAGAGACTGAGAGAGAGAAACTGAGAAGCTGAGACACATTCTTTTCAGGACATTTCCCAGATTGCTTATATGTGACATTGATGTATAATAGTTTATGTTATATGTAAACATATGTGTCCTTCATTGGTTATAACTTACTTATATGACCAAATATAACTTCAAAGGAGGTTAGCATAGCATTATACAAGTTTTCTTTTTTGAGATAGGGTCTTGTAGACCAGGCTGGCTTTGAATTTGTGATATTCCAGCCTCCCATTTCCTGAGATTCTAAACATGCCACCATGTCTGGCCCTGGAATTACAGCTTTCACTATGGGTAGTCATGCACTTAGCTAAAACTTTAAAGTACTAACTTTGAGTGTGTGTGGGGGTATGCAGGTACACATGTGTGTTCATGTGTATGTGCATGCATGTGGAGGCAAAAAGACCTCCACAGGTGCCATTCCTCAGGTGTCATGCCTTAAAAAAAAGAAAGTGTTTTTGAGACAAGTTTTCTCACTAGCCTGAAATTCACCAATTAGGCTGGCTGGCTAGCCAGTGACTCCCAGAGAGCCTGTCTCTGCCACCCCCACCCTGGAATTATAAGCATAGATCACCTATTTTTTGGCTATTTATGTGGGTCCTGGGGAAAAAAACTGAGGTCCTCATGCTTGCATGACAAACACTTTATCAACGGAGCCATCTCCCCCAGTCTTATATACATGATGGAGGCTTAGCTACGGTGAATATCTTAACTTGAACTTCATAACTGAGAGCAGAGTCTGAGGCAAAAGTTTACATGCTAGTATTTATCTATCAGGAAGTTAAAAGCCAGGGAAACAGCTGGACATGGTGGCACACACCTTTAATCCCAGCAGTCAGGATGCAGAAACAGAGGCAGGCAGATCTCTGTGAGTTTGAGGCCAGCCTGGTCTACATAGCAAGTTCCAGGCTGGTTAGGGTTATATAGTGAGACCCCATCTCAAAACAAACCCAAACAAACATACAAACAAAGCCATGGAAACTGGAGTGGGTGAGGTAGGGGGTATTGGAGCAGAGAAGGAAAGAGAGCCAATGCTCAGCTCTTTGATGAGCCAGCCACTGCTTGAGCCATGCACAATTGGCTGCTGGATTTTACAGGCCAGTTCTCAGGCAGGAGTGCAAATGGTCACATCTCAGAACAGTTTGTCCATGTGAAGCCAAGGAAGAAAATCTCCCATTCATTCCCATCAGCCATCAGTTGAGGGTCACTCTGCCAGCCACCACATCCTTGCCAGGGGCAGGCACGAACAACAAACACTTCCCATGGCATCTCCTTAGCATCCACAGGGAAACCTCAGAGAGAGAATCAGTAGGCCTGTGGCACGCATCTGATGAGCAGGATCACCACCATGTGGCATTGGCATGTAGTCTGAGTGTAGGCACAGCTGGTCCACTCTAGAAGCAGCAGTGAAAGTGAAACAAGAGGAAGAAAGTCCGAAATAGATGAGACTGGAGGATACAACATGGCACCTCAGACATATGGACTGTGGGGGACATCCTGCTGTCTCTCCACACTACTTTCAGTCTAGGTTAATCTCTAACTGGCAAAGTCAGTGATCCCCTGGATCCTACAGCTCCAACAATGAAGATATGTGCACAGCAAATTAGTAACAAGAATCACAATAGAATTTAGTAACCACTTGCTCTAAGCTAGATAGGTAATCCATCACAGTTTGAGTAAGAAATGTTCCCCACAGGCTCATAGACCTGTTGACTGGGACTTGGTTGCAGGTTGATGGACTTTTGGGGAAGTGATTGAATACTGAGGGCTCTGACCTAATCGACCGATTAATCATTTGATGGAGTCATATTACTGTGACATTGTTGGGAGGTGAAAGGTAGGTGGTTGGACCTACTTGGAGAAACCAGGTCACCGGGGGGTGCCCTGAAAATATGTGTCTTGCCCTACCCCTTCTTCCTCTTTGCTTCCAGCCAACGTGAGACAGACAGCCTCCCTATCCTCCACGCTCCTGCCACCATGATGTTCTGCCTCCCCCAAGGCCCGAAGTAATAGACTGGCTAACCATGGACAGAAACCTCCGAATCCATGAACCAACCCCCCCCCCCACTTAAGTCCTCCTCTTGAGTATTTGTCACAGAAACAATGAGTCTATAGCATGTGTCAACAGCTCTATAGGTGTCATCTCATTTTGTCTTCGCAGCCCACCCTGGGGGAAAACACTACTCTCTTTTCTCCCTCTCTCCCTGGCTTCCTCCCTCCTTTCCTCCCTCTTTCTTTTCCCACTTTCCCCTCCCACCCTCTCTCCCTTCTTTCTTTCCTCACTCCTTCAGTTATCTATGAGGAAACCAAAGGAGATACTAACATGGCTGGACATCAATGAGGCCGGGAACTAGTGCCAGGCAGGCATCTATTTTAGAGCCTCTATGCTTTACATGCTTTTGAGACAGGGATTAATAATGTGAAAGCTGCAGAATCAGTGTGCATGTGAAGATATTTGGGGGAAAAGAAATTTTATTATTCTAAAGAACATATCAGTGGGGCTGGAGAGATGGCTCAGTGCTTAAGAGCACTGACTGCTCTTGCAGAGGACCTGGGGTTCATTTACCAGCACCCACATGGCAGCTAGCAACCATTAATAGCTCCAGTTCCAGGGGATCTGATGCCCTCTTCTGACCTCCACAGGCATTGCCTGACGTGGGTGCACCTACATACATCCAGGCAATATACTCACATAAAATAAAAGAAAAAGAAAAAATTTAAATTTTTTAATAAACTTAAGAGCCTCTGATGGAAAAAGAAAATGATTTTCCTTTTCTTCCCACTTAGAAAGTAGGAGTGCCTTTGGTGGTACTGTTCTCTGCTAATAGAACCCCCTGAGGACATGTCTTATTTCTAAACTGGACCCTCTGTTCATCTTTTTCCCAGAGGCTCAAGCCTAATCCTGGTTTTCCTCTAGCACTGCTCTTACCCCTACCTTTGGAAAGCCACCGTCACTGTTTTCTACCTTCTTCCCTTGTCCCTCTAACAGAAAACCACCCTGATGGAGTGTTTCTGGGGAATCTTAGACTTCACAAAAAAAGAAAAGCATGTGGCGGATTAAAATAACAGAAACTTGTAGTCTAAAAGCCGTGGTAGTTAGACTGCTCACTCATTTTCATTTCTTGGAATGTCACTGCGACCAGGTCAGCCTGTCTGAGGTTTCTTTCTCTGGCCCATCATTTTGGTAAAAATTAGAAGCAGGCTGTCCAATTATTCTGTCCCTCACTTGATCTCTGGACTGAACCTCTGATGCCTACTTCTTTTGAGAAGGACAGCATCATTCTTTCACCCAATCAATGTCTAAAAAGCCCACGTGGAGAAAAATTGAAACACAAAGGAAAGGAGATAAGGTAACAGTGGCCGAGGGTGATGCATTTAGATTAAGGAAAACTTGGACTGTTCATCTTCACATTCATTTCTTTATCCTTCCCAGCCAAGGTTATTCTGAGAGTAGCATTCAAACCCAAAGTCTTTTTCCTTTTATTCTCTACTATTTTTGCTTTAATTCTAAGATTCCCATGTATTCAGAGCAAACCATTAATAAGCACCTGAAAAGCACCAAGTATCATTTAAGACACCAAGAAAAGTAAGATGCTTGCACCTGTCATTAAAAACCACTCCGTCATTTCAATGCATTTTTATAATGTACTGCAATATTCGGTAAATAGGTATATCATTTCTTCTAATTCACAGAGACCGTTTCTTTCAGAGTAACTCCTGTTGACCTCATCCATAATATATTTGCTTACTCTTTGCCCTCAAGTACTATGACTTTTTATTTGCTTCTTTACCAATTCTTTCCAAAAGACCGTCTGAAAGCTGGTCTCACACTGGGCTCATGAACCTTGACCCTGCCTGATTCTCATGAGAACTCAGGGCCCTCAAGCCTCTGAGACTGAATTACTCTTTGGTATTAGACAAGCCGGGATACATCTGTTACTTGGTAGGAGGTCAGGATCATCAAATAAAGACCCAGAGGACTCAGTAATGTAAAGAATCACAAAAATAAAGGTCTGCTTGACTTGTGTCTAAGTTTTGTTCCTGATATGACACCATTTAAAACAAGGAACCTATGTGGAATGAGCACAGAGTGGCTGTCCACTGTTTAAACTATTCACATCACATGAGATCACACATGATAACTGAGGCTAAGAAAGGGTCACTTCTTGGATTGCCAGTCCCACTGGAGTCCTATACTAATCAATAATAATAAAACATGAAGATAGAAAGGAAACAAATGCCTCGATCATTTCAACAAGCTATACCTTAAAGTTCTCACAAATTTTAAAATTATGTATCAACATCAGATAGTATTTATGGTAGAGAATTTGTGTATCATCAAAAGAAAACCATGTGATTAATATGCTTATAAAAGTAAGAAGGTATGGCTTACAGCTTAATGTTAATGACTGTGCCCCCACTTGTCTCAGTGGTGCTGTGCCTGTTTTTCTGCAAAGCTAACTTAAATCTTTTAAAGGAAATCATCTCAAAATAATAATCTCTTTCAAGAAATTTCCTTGTTCTGTTAAACAGAGAAGGAAATGGTATTAGAATTTAAAAGTTTCTTAGCAGGGAGTGGTGGTGCACACTTTTAATCTCAGTGTTCAGAAGGCTGAGGAAGGAGGATTTCAAGCTCAAGACTAGTCAAGGGTATATAACCACAACCTATGTCAAATTAATTAAAGGTTCCTAAGCATTCAATATGCCACAGAATATAATGAGATATGTTTTCTCATATGCTTTAAGTAAAAGTGTTGTAAAACATTACTAAAAACGATTTGGTACTGTGTCAGGAGTCCTAAATATATGCATTCTCTGATTATGTACCCATTTCTAACAATACATACCAAAAATAAGGACATAGTCTGACACACATGTACACTATAGAATATCATGGAATCATACAATCTTGAGAACAACCTAAATATCCTCAACTCAGAAGCAAGGGCCAGCAAGATGGTTTAGTGTGGAATGCCGCCAAGTCCAACAAGCCGAGTTCAATCCCTGGGACCCACATCGGGACGAGAACCAGTTCCCAAAAGTTGTCCTCTGACTTCTACATGCGTGCTATATACACACGCTGCACAAAATATTTTTATATGGATGTAATAAAAATTTTGTTTGACTTATCAAAAAAGAAGTGCTAAGTAAATGGTATATGGTGTCTAGCTGTCCCTCTGATTCTGTGCATTCCACAGCTCTGGAAAAAGCCAACTGTAGATGAAAAATATCTGGAAAATGATTGCACCTGTATGAAACGTACAGGTTTAGGGACATTATCCCAAATTTATTCAGTGTAATAGCTAGTTACATTGTACTAGAGTATTCTAAGTAATCTAGAGATGATTTAAAGTATATAGGATTATAATGTAGATTATATGCAAATACTATTAAACCATCCTGTGTAAGGGACTTGTGCATTAGTAGATTTGAATATCAAAAAGGGTCCTCTGGAACTGACTGATCACTTGTGGGTGTGAGAGATAACTGTATGGCATAGCATACTAACTACATAATAAACAATGAAGGTTTTGTTTTTTGGTCTTTTTGAGACAGGGTCTCCCTGTAACCCCAGCTGGTCTGGAACTCACTATGTAGACCAGGCTGGCCTCGATTCACAGAGATCTACTGCTTTTGCCTCCCAAGGGCTGGGATTAAAGGGGTGCACCACCACACCTAGCTTCAATAAACAATGTAAATTTAAGTTTTATTATGAAGAAGAAATGTACTTTTAAAGATTATACAGTTTAATATGAAATAGAATGTTAAGTAACGATACAAAGCAATATAATCCCATTTTATCAAATGCTATGTCTATATATGCATAGAAAAGTCTGGAAACAAAAATTACAGCTTGTATTCCTGAGTGATAAGAAATATATTTAATATTTTTCTCTATTTTTCCCATTTTCTGAAATAACTTTTAATGGTAAAATACTGTTAAAACAGATAAGATGCTTTAAACATGATATTAATTTATGTGCAACTGAAACACTTCATACATTTTTGAGATGTTGGGCCAAGTAAATGCAAGCTCAGATTGCTAATCATTCATAATCCATGAACAAAGGGGTCATTTTTCCTTGCTTTACTGAGCTATTGCTGCCATATCATTGTACATAATTAAAGTATAAAACCTGATGAGTTTTAACATATTTCTATAAACTCTTATGAAAGTATCCCCATAATCCAGATAAAGAGTATATCCACTAGCCAGAAAAGACTTGTGCCCTTTATAAATCTATCCTTCTTCCCAACCCAGACTTAGACAAAACTGACCACTGCCTCAGTTTCCTAAGTGCTCAAACTACAGGTGTGTATCACCATACTCAGTTTAGCTCAGTATTCAGTGTGTGTGGTGTGTGTCTGTGTGTGTGTGTATGTATGCATATGCTATGGTCCTAGGGATTGAACCCAGGACCCTTGGCATGCTGGGATGCTAGGCATGTACTCTACCAGAAAGCTATGTTTCTAGCCTGACCTGATTTTTTTGAGTTTTTTTTCCATGTACTGGTCTACATATGGCTTTCCAATTTTCCCCATGTCATTTGTTGAAAAGATCTTTCTTTCCCCTGATGAATTGCTTTGGTACTTTTTGTGGAAATCTGCTCAAGCCTATTTCTTGATTTTCTCTTAGATTCCATTGATCTAAGCCTATTTCACACAACATTAATACTGTAGACTTACAGTCATTTTGAAATCAAGTAATTATGTCTATTCATTTGTTCTTTGTTTTCAAAAGTATTTTGACTATTCCAGATATACTACAAATTTATATGAAGTTTAGAATAGGCTTATAAATTATTATGGGGTGTGGGGAGAATAATGCTAAGATTTTGATTAGGATTTATTTAAATATATATGCCAATTTACAAAGAACTGACATTTTAGCTTTTTTTTTTTTTTTTTTTTTTTTTTTTTTTTTTTTTTTTTTTAGACAGGGTCTCCCTGTAGCCCTGGCTGGCCTGGAATTCACTACGTAGACCAGGCTGGCCTTGAACTCACAGAGATCCACCTGCCTCTGCCTCCCGAGTGCTGGGACTAAAGGCTTGCACCACCATGCCTGGCAGCAATACAGTTTTTTAAACTCAAGAACAAATTACGTATCTCCATTCAAGTTTTTCTAATTTTCTCAAATATATTTTATAGTTTTTAGCATACAAGATTTAACCTGTTTGGTCAAATTTATCCTAAAATATGTACCTTCAATTATAAGCAACATGTAAGTTTAATTAAAGTGAAGAATTTCCTTACAAATGTTAAAATATTTTTAATTCTTTACAAAGATTCAATAATAAGCAGAACTTAAATGATTTGAATTTGAAGACTCTTTTCATAGTCAACTATTTAGATTTGGATGTAGGATATTGTGACAATTAGGGAAGTTAAATTGCAAATGTGTAGCTGGGCATGGTAGCACGTATTTGCAATGCGAGCATTTCAGAGGCTGAGGCAGGAGGATCTTGAATTCAAAGCCAACTGGAGCTACATGGTGAAACCCTATCTTTAAAAAAAAAAAAGGAAATTGTAAATTAAGCAGCAACTACTGCGGTGTACTAATAAATGCAGACACCTGGTCACAAAGATATAGATGTATACCCCTGGAGGTGGATACCTTAGAGCATGTTTGGGGAACAGTGCCTATTGATCCTCTTTCCCCTCTGAGCAAAGGAAACAAGCTGCTGTACAGTGTTGCTCTTGTGTCTAATAGCAGTGCATCAGCCTTTATGTAGAAGAGCAAAGCCAAGAGAAAAATCACTGAAAGTGTAATTCTCAAACCAAAACGCCAATACAAAAGGCCCATTGTTTGTAACATAGGTGCGTAATGTGCCCTTTATTGAAATTGTGCAAAGATATTTTCAAAAACTTTAGACAGATTGTCAGGAAATCCTCCTAGTTAGAAAAGAAAGAAAGAACCACACCTAATTAGCCGTTATTTGTAAAAACCCATTGGTTTATGTGATAAAAACTGAAATAGGCTGACTATACATCTGGCCTCAGGCCAAGCCATTCTGCGAACTCTAAGATAATAGACTGTCATTGTGTTGTTTGTTATCAAAGCCAATTCCTGTCAGACTAGTCCTGAGCGGTTATGTGGTCTGCTGCCACTTATCAAAAGTCTGCTGCTTCAAAAGTTTTTTCTACTTGTCTAAAACAATTCATTTGTTTATTAAGTACACATTTGATGAAATTTCCAAGCTTCACATGTGATTCGTAAACTTCCACTATGTGTAAATCGAGAAAAAAAAAAAACCTGTAAAACCACCTTGCCTTGGGAAAAATACAAACAGCTACAATGACCTTTGATGTAGTCATTTTTTATGGTTTTGATTAATGATCAATCTTTTTAGATTTCACTGAAACAAGAATTTTCTATGATTTAAAGGGAGTCATATTTGGTAAAGCACATGCTAATGATTTTCAGCAGACAGAAACAGTCATAATGCTACAAAATTATACAACCGTAAGGCAAAAAAGATCTGCTTTTAAAAATAAATTCTCTTAGAATTCCTATACAACCTTGATTCTCTAGAGTTGAAGATTTCATGGAGAACTTTTCACTATATAATTTATGTACTACACAATGCCAGAAAATTCCTTTTGCATAAATTTTTTTTCTCGTTTTAGTTACAAAATCTTATAGTTTGTCCTTTGAAGACTGGGAATCTCAGTGAGGTTTTAAATCTGTTAAGCACATTTTTTTTTTAATAAACATCAAACTATGGGCTCATGAAATAAACATGATATCAGCTCAGACATTATTTTATAGAAATTAATGAGTGTGTTTTCTTTGGGCTTGAATGTTACAGACGAGGCTCAGAAGGAACCAGTGGAAGCAGGAGGATAGAAGCTTCTGGGGCCCAGTTCCTAAGTCCGGTTTGGAATGTGATTCTGCAGAACAAGCACTGGAAATAGAGACGGGAGAAAGAAAAGAAAGGGGATGGTAAAATATGTACTTACACATAGGAAGTACTAATTACATTTTCTTAACGTCACACTTAGCTCACAGAGATTCTGCAGAAGTGGTTGAGGAAGAATGGTGGACTCCTAACTCAAAGGAAGAACATGTACTTTAAAAACTTGGAATATGCTGGGCATTGTGGTGCTCGTCTTTAACCCCAGCACTCAGGAGGCAGAGGCAGGCAGATCTCTGTGAGAATGAGGCCAGCCTGGTCTACATAAGGAGTTCCAGGCCTCTTGGGGCTACAGGGAGATCTTGTTTAAAAACGAACAAACAAAAATAGGAATGGGATTTTCAAAAGTCCCTCAGATTCTGGGCAGTTTCAGAATGTGAAGGCAGCTGTGACCAGTAAGGACACACAGCCACTTTGTGCTAGTGAAACAGGGTAACTAGAAGGTTATCCTTCTAGTTGCCCTGCAGTGACCTTTCCCAGCTCTCAAATATATTATGAGTTCACAGAAAAATCTAGCTACGAGTGTCATTTCTCTCTCTGGCAGTGATCTCTGATGCTTTTCTCAAGGCTGTAGCATCTGACATCCTGCTCCCTGGTAAGGGTGGAGAAGAACAGTCAGGGGTATAAATCAGCTAAGAGGGTTCAGTTCCGAGGTCATTTTAATCGCTTGAACGTTGTGATGGTTGATTTTGAATTTACCTCCCTGGATAGGAGACCCTCCACAGGTCCCTGGTTAGGTCCTGTGCGCCATTAAAAGCAATAGTGACTCCTTATTTCAGGGGTTGTTCTAAGATAAGATGACAGGATTTCCTGTGAGAGAAGACAAATGCTTTCTTTTCTTTAGAATAATAAACATTCCACAATTCCATGGAGGCAATCCTTTATTTGTTCCTTTTGCTCCGACAATGGGAAGTCACAGGGCCTCTTTCACCTCTGGCCCAAGGCCACTGTGCAAGCAGGACTTCAAGGAAAAGCATAAAGATAAGGCAGGAATCCCTAGGAAGGAGGATGCTAGCAAGGCCTGGGGTTCAGAGTCCTGCCTGTCCCACCCCTCACTGTGCTCTGGGCCTCAGATCCTGGAGCTCTACCCCCCTTATCTACTGCTGGAGAATTTCCATTATTTATTCGGATTTAGGGGTGAGAAATCAGTTTTCCTCTTGGTTCAGCTGGGATTTGGTTGGAATGAAAAAAGCAAATATGAGGGCTGGAGAGATGGCTCAGCGGTTAAGAGCGTTGACTGCTCTTGCAGAGGACTCGGGTTCGATTCCCAGCACCCACATAGCGGCTATGAACCGTCCTTAACTCGAATTCCAGGGGAATCTGAAGCCCTGGTCTGACCTCTGCGGCATTGCACGACACGGGTGCACTCACATACGTGCAGGCAATACACTCATACACATAAAATAAAAATAATAAATAAAATAAAAATAAAAATAAAAAAAGCAAATATGAGAGCATAGAAATGGGTAAGTTTACAAACCCGTTATTTTTTTCATCCTAATCTCACCAATGTCTATCTTCAGCCTGGTTGAATTGGCACAGCTTGAGAGTACCCAGATCCAATTTTTTCTCTTGGCCTCCAGACTGTCTGGGCCGATGGGGTGGAGGCTCTGCGCCTCGGATTTCTGGCACCATGTTACTGTGGAACAAATGACCTCTGGTGAATCTCAGGAAGAATTTTGAGTTTCTTCTAGAACTTGCTTCTATATTTCCTCTGAAGTTGACCCTCGGGTTGTTAGCTCCTTCTGGAGCTCAAGTGATTTTGCTTCCCAGGAATCTCTGATTCTTTTGGTCAGTTTGTTTTTCTCACTGGCAAGAAAGCCTTTCTCTCCCTGCTTTGCAAGGATGGTGTTCCTGAACCTCAGGCATTTCCTATTCAGCAAAGGCACTCCAGTGTCTCTGTGGTTCTGATCCCTGGAAACATGACATTTGGGGGCTGGGGAGATAGCTCAGTTGCTAAAGTTCTTGCCATGCAAGATTGAGGACCCAAGTTCGATCCTCAGAACCCATGTTAAAAAAACAAACAAACAAACAAACAAAAACCAGGCATTGTGATACACACTTGTAATCCCATTAGGGATGTGGAGACAGAAGGATCCCTAAGTATCACTAGCCAGTCAGCCTTATCTAATTGGCTAGCTCCAAGCCAGTGAGAAATCCTATCTCAGAAAAACTAGGCAGACAGTGCCTGAGGAATGACACCTGATGTTCACCACTGGACTCCATGTTCATGCATGTACACACACACACACACACACACACACACACACACACGAAATACAGCACTGCTTTTGTTTGTTTTTCTACTTGGTTTATCTGATCAATACTTGGAGTGGATTATTAGGGTTGGGTTTACCATTTGTTTATAACATAGCAGTTCTCTAATATACTCTGATGTGACATCTAGGCTTGTTTCATGCAGCTTGGGAAGTCATTGTCCCTCACAGCCTTGTCTCCCTCGAAGAATGAACAACAGACACCTTCTCTGTTCCTGTCTGAAAATGGACATTCTCCTCCATTGTACAGTCCACTTTTCTATTTCAGGGTGGCCTGCAGGTCTCAGCTCAGCTACTGAGCATAGATCAAGGACAAGCCAAAAGCCCAGCTCCAGTTCAGTTACCATTCCCTTGAGTAAGTGCACCTGTGTTGTGCAATGCCCATGGAGGTCAGAAGAGAGCATCAGATTCTCCAGAACTGGAGTACAGTTGTTAGCCACCATGTGGGTGCTGGGAACCTTCTCTGGTCCTCTGAGAGCAGTCAGTGCTCTTAAATGCTGAGCCCTCTCTCCAGCTCCTGGAGACATTTTTGAAAGTAATGGATGGTATAGTGGTTTTAACAGCAGGATTAAAGTTATCTTTAGTATTCACTGAGATAATAGTTAAGTAAAGTCAATGAACAAAGTGGACTTTGAGGGAGGATAATTATTTGTAATGTTAAACAAATGTGTGTGTTTGTATTGCAAGGTATAGGAACCATCCAACACTTTGGCTACATTTATATCTGTTCTGGTATTTACCACTCTTGGCAAGAACCCACCAAAGTTAGTTTTATTGATGACTAACTCTCAGCTTCTCCAAGCTCACTATGAATCCACATTCCATGTAATATGTCCCAGGACTTGTCTGCTGCTTAAAATCACCTGGGTGGGTAAATTGTTGTGCTATCATAATCCCTATGACCCTGATCAAAATGACATAAATACTTATTATAGGGTTGATGAGATATCTCAGTGTGTCAAACACTTTCCCTGGAAAGCTGGGACCTAAACTGGAGCCCTTGCACTCGTAAGAGGCAGGTGTGGTAGCTCACATCTGTAATCCCAGTACTCCTACTGTGTGATGGAAGGCAAACACAAGAGACCCACCCAGGAGCTGGTAGTCCAGTTAGTCTAGCATATGGAGAGCAGCAAGAATAGTGCTAGAGATCCTGCCTCAACAAGGTGGAGGAGAGAACCAACTCCTCATGTGTGAATGCATATATCCACACTGATAATAAAAATTTAAGATTACAAAACAACTACTATAAAAGACCTAATAACCCTCTTTTCCTGCAGATCAGGTGATGTTCTTTCCTACATCCAAAACAAGGTCAAATATATTCTTCATGAAAAATAACTGTTCCTGGGGCTGGAGAGATGGCTTAGCTGTTAAAAGCACAGGCTGCTCTTGCAGAGGACCCAGGTTCAATTCCCAGCATTCACATGGCAGCTAACAACCATCCTTAATTCCAGTTCCAGGGAATTAAATGCTGTCTTCTGACCTCCATGGGCATTGCATGATATGGGTGCAATTACATGCATGCAGACTATACATTCACATACATAAAATTAAAAAAAAATTAAAAAGACTGTTCCTGCCGGGAACAGGCTTGTAATCTTAGTACTCTGGAGGCTAAAGCAGGATTGTAAGTTTGCAGCCACTCTGTGTAAGACGCTTGTCACAAAACAAACAAGACGACTATTCATTCCTAAAGATACCAGTCATTACAAATACCTCAAATGAGAAATTTCTTTGCTTTTATGAGTTGGCTCCAATGTGTCTAATAATTGTGCTGAGCATGTTGCATCACAAATATCTCAACCAAAATGTGAAAAGAGGACGGCACAGACGTGGAGTAATTGCTCATTATAACAGCCTGTCTGAATAAACAATAGAATTAGGCTTCCATGGGGAGAAGTGGAAATATGAAATATCTCTGGGTCATTCACCCATACCGCCCCACCCTTCCATCTACCCTGATATGTTTCCAACAGTGTCAGCACAGAATCTGGGGTTACAAAAGTCTGTTTCTCCTCAAAACCAAATTACCATTATTTTAAGGGAAGATCAATCTAAAAATATTTCTTTCTGTTCTGTTCCTTTTAGGGCTTATTTTTCTTCCTTCCTTTCCCCATGTCTTCCCTCTGTTCTTTACTTTAATAGATCTATGGATTTTAGGGCAAAGACATTCAGTCTTTAACTATTATCATATTAGCTATGAGTATTTTATGAGTGCTTCTCATCAAATTAGAAGGAAGTACCCATCTGGTTTGCTGGGAGTTTTTAGCCTGAAAGTGTCCTGAGTTTAGTTGATTGTGTTTTCTGTCTTTACTAAAGAGATTACATGGGTTTAGCACTATGTTCTATGAATATTAAATATCAATTCATTTTTTAATGTTAAAGCAATCTCACATTCTTAGAATAAAGTTTAATTGGAACATCTCTTCTGTATATTACTGGACTCTGTTTGCTACTGCTCTATTAAGGCTTTTTGTGTCTATATTCATGAGGAATATAGGCCTGTAGTTTTCTTGTGATGGATATTTTATATGAGGAGAATATTGATAAATCAATACTATTCAGAAAACAGTTGGAACAAATATCCTCTCCTCTATTTTCTGCAAGAATTTCTGTAGGCATGACACTATTTCTATTAAAATGTTTGATAGAATTCACTTCTGAATCTCAGTGGGTCTGGGATATTCTTTATGAAAAGATTTTTAAATAAAAATTCAATTTCTGGGCCAGTGAGATGCCTCAGCAGGCAAAGGTGCCTGCTGCCAGACCTTTCAATTTACTCCCTAGAACTCCCACAAGTAGTCCTCTAATCTGCACACACACACACACACACACACACACACACACACACACACACATTGTTATTTTATGTGTTTTGCATGCATGTGTAAGTACACCCATAGAGGCCAGAAGAAGGTGTTGTATTCCCTGGAACTGAGTTACATACAGACAATTGTTAGTCACGATGCAGGTGCAGCGAACTGAATTCAGGCCTTCTAAAAGAGCAGCCAGTGCTCTTAACTACAGTGCCATCTCTCCAGCTCCTATACACTAATTTCTAATGAGTATTAAAATATTCAATTTCCTTATTTGTTACAACTCTTTTTAAATTTTCTTTTAAATGCTTACTTATTTTGGTTTTTTGAAACAGGGTCTCATATAACCCAGGTCGGCCTTGGACTCATTTAGCTGAAGTTGATCTTGAACTCCTGATCCTCCTGCCCCTACTTCCTCCAAGTGCTGAGATTCCAAGTGTGGGCCAGTACTCTTGGCTTTACATGTCCTGTTTCTTCTTGAAGCACTTTTGCTGGTGTGACGTTACTTCTTTTACTTTCTGCATTCTATAATGATATCCTCATGCCTTACTCAGGTAATTTGTGTCCTTTTGTTCTTGGTCAGTCTAGCTGAGGATTTAGCAGTTTTGCTGATATTTCCAAGGTAACTACTTTTGATTTCATTAGCTTCCCCATTATTTCTCTGTTTTCTATTTCACTTATCTCTGTTCTCGTCTCTATTTTTTCCTTCTGTGTATGATGGATTATACTTGTCTTTCTTTTTAGAAAAAGAGCTTAAGCTTTTTAAAGTGACCACCTAACATCTATTTCAGATATTTCTGTTTTTAAATTTTGTTTTATGGAACAAGGTTTCCCTACATAGTCCAGGCAGAACTTTAACTTGTGATTGTCCTGACTTGGTCTCCTTGGTCCTAAGATTGCAGGCATAACCACCAAGCTCAGCTTTCTTTCTTCTTTTTCAATAGGATAAAGCTATACATTTATAAACAGAGCCTGCCTAAACTGCATTTCATAAATATTGACATTGTTTTTACTTTTATTCAGCTCAGTGTATTTTCTAATTTGCTTTACAATTTCTTCTTTAGTTATTTTTAGATTTGTTGATTAATTTCCAAATATTTAGAAATTCCAATTTTTTGGTTTTGATTTATAATTTTATTCTGCAGGGATTAGAAAATATAGTTTGTGTGGTTTCAATCAGTTTCAGTTTGTTAAGATTTGCTCTAGAGTATAGCATATTCCATGTGTGCCTGAAAATAACATGCATACTAGATTTGCTCTTTGTATATTAAAAAACTGTTTAGTGATTTTTTTCATGTCTTCTATGACCTTACTAATTCTTTGTCTAGTTATTCTATTAATCACTTCTGAGAGGAGTGTTGAAATCTCCAGCTACAATTGTTCAATCTTTCCTTTCTTCATTCAAACATGCCAGTTTGTGTAGACATGGGGCTGTTTTTAGTTGTGTATCCATTATGATTGTCTAACCTTCCTGGTAAGTTTACCTTTTATCACCATGATATGCTGCTATCTCTGGAAATGGCTTTCTTAAAGTTTATTTTGATCAATTTAATCATGCCAGTCACTATATTGTTGACAACATTATAGTTCTGTCTTTATGCTTTGTGTTTACTTTTATCGAACCATTTGAGTCATTGATTTTGAAGTGTTTTCAGGAAGATACATCTAGACAAAAACAAGGAGAAATCTCACCCCTTTTTTTCTTTCTTCTTTCAAGATTTTCTCTTTGTCTTCTGATATGTAGACTCGTGTTTTGTCAGATTTGAGAAGCTTTTGGTCATTATTTCTTCAAATATTTTTATGCCCCCTTTTATTTTTCTGAGACTCTTATCATGTTTGATGATGTCTCATAAATCTTTGAGATTCTGCGCATTTTTCTCGTTTCTTTTATTTTACTGTGTTCTTCAGATTGCATATTTTCTCTTACTCTGTTTCAAGTTCACTGATATCTCCTTCTGTGTCTCAAATATGTACTTGAACCTATCTAGTACATTTTAAATTTCATTCTATTAATTAATTTTTATTTTATGCATATGAGTATTTTATATGCAGGTATGTAAGTACACCCATGTGTTCAATGCCCACAGAGGCCAGAGAAGGCATTGGATCCCCCGGAACTGGGGTTATGGATAGTTGTTAGCCACCATGTAGACTCTGGAAACTGAACCTGGGTCCTTTGGAAGAGCAGTCAGTGCTCTAAACCACTGAGCCATCTCTCTAGCCTCTATCTAGTACATTTTTAAAAAGAATTTCAGTGTGGCATTTTTTAGCCTTAGAAGGTTATGTACCCTAGCTTGATCATTTCACACTGTACCTCATAAATTTACACAACTAAAGTTAACAGTTAATTTTAAAATATTTCCCCTTTTAAAAAAATATTTCCTTTATTATATATTTATATGTATGCACACATTCATGCAGATGCCCAAAGAGTTAGAACAGGGCATCAGATCCCCTGGAAGATGGAGTTACAGATGGTTGTGAACTATGTGATGTGGGTGCTGGGAACCAATCTCTGATTTTCTGAAACAGCAGCCTGAGCTCTTAACCACTGAGCCATCTCTCCAGCCCTGAATATCCTGGGGTTTCTTCTTGTTGTTGTTTGTTTTGTTTTTTAGTGTCTATTTATGACCTGCAATCCCAGTACTTGGGAGGCTGAAAGAAAAGAGTCTTGAGTTCAGACTCCGCCTGGACTACAAAGTGAGATTCTATCTGGAAAAAAACGATCAACTCACTACTACAAGGAGACAATAACAAAGAAGCAAAATAATTTCTGTCCTTGAGTTCCAGAAAGATTTAGGCATATAACCTTTGAAGGAAGGGACTAGGGTTGAGTTGAAAACAGGAAAACTGTGTGAAAAGATCAACTGGTCTATCCAGATCTCTTCCTCTGTTCTATGACTCCTCCTTCATCTCACAGTAAAACTGGAACAAAGTTCTACTCTAGAAGCTTTGAACTCTGAAACACTAGTGGACTCTACATTACAGTGGAAGGGAGAGCCTCCACCATACTCAAAGGGAAGGTATCAAATTAGTCTTAAATAGTGGGATCCTCACAGTTCTGATAGGTATGCTGTATTACACCCTTTAGACCAAAGACTAGAGGATTTCTTGTAAAACTAATGAGCTCCTAAGGACTTACATTTATTGGAATATGAATGAGGCTGATCAAGGAAAGAGCTGTACCCTGCTCAAGTATCTGTTGTGAGCCCATTGAAAAGGCCTTCAGCCACATGTAGAGTTTCCAATCAGCTATTTCTTTTCACTCCTTTGAAAGGACTTCTCATTAAGTCTTAACAATTTAAAGCAAAAGATTGTTCACTTTAGTGATGACTCACTCTGGGCTCTTTGGCAGTACTGAGCCTCTCTCACTCCTTTAACAGGTGAATGAAAAACATTACATCAAGGCTGGATCTAACTGCCCAGTGTTGACAGGTCCACACATCCACCTTGAAATTTCATTAGCTAAAAATGACTCATGTTTCGGAATGATGAATAGCTAGTTTAATTTTGTGTTATCCAATCATTTTTGTTGAAACACTCCAATCTGCTTTACATGTGAACTAAGAGTTTTCAGTAGCTAATATACTTGATTTGTTTTTGAGATTTATTTTGAACTATGTGTGTGTGTGTGTGTGTGTGTGTGTGTATTTGTGTGGGTATGTGCACGTGACTGCAGATGCCTACAGAGGCCAGAAGTTTTTAGGTTCCTTGAACCTGGAGTTACAGGCAGTTGTGAGCTGCCTGGTGTGGGTGCTGGGAACTCACTCCTCTTCAAGAGCAGTGTGTACTCTTATCTGCTAAGCTTTCTCTCCAGTCTGGTTGTTTCTGAGATGGGGTTTTTCTGTTTCCAACATCGATCTCCACATCCTGGTCTGGTCCTCTGGTCTTAGCTTCTGAAGCGGCTGGAACTACAGGTATGCTCCACCACACTTGGTTCAGATAATTTACTTTTAATTGTGCAGGAATGTAAGCAACAAGTGTAAGAAAAAAAAAGGTCAAACATGAAGAACCTCATGTTCTCTTGGAAAAGAGAAATAAAGGTCATTTTGCTCTTCTGTTATTCAGAGAAAAAACAGACAATAGACCACTTTTTAGTGGTGACAGTGCAGGCTGAGGTGGCAGAGGCTGAGAAGACTATAGTGAAGATGGTGACCGAGGAGATGATGACACTTGTGTTCACAGTGGACCTGATGACTGCTGAGGCAGGGGTAGCAGAGATGGTGGTGGGTGGATCCACCTCCTTTGGGCCTTTTAGGTGATAGGAAGTCAGTGACTACTGATGAAAAAGAATTGACAACGTTGGGATTGTCACAGTGCCTTAAGATGAGAAGTGAGTTTTTGCAATAAAAAAGGTCTTCTCTTGGGCAGGGAGTGATGGCCATACCCTTAATCCCAGCACTTAGGAGGCAAAGGCGGGCGGATTTCTGTGAGTTTAAAGCCAGCCTGGTCTATATAGTGAGTTCCAGGTCAGCTGGAGCTACAGGGAGACTCCATCTCAAAAAGACAAAGAACAAAAAAAAAAAAAAAAAAAAAAAAAAGAAAAGAAAAGAAAAGAAAAAAGAAATGAGGTCTTCTCATATCCAAAAGGAAAAGCCAGTGAGTCATTGGTAATACTTAGATAGAACTGTTTCACATGGTCCTGAACTGGGGACTGAGCTCTCCACAAGTTACAAGGAAAATAGTCTGGATAACTCTGAGGTATTTATAGATGAACAGTCTGTATTAGTCACTTTTCTGTTGCTGTTATAGAAACACTGACCCGAGCAACTTATAGAAGGAAGAGTCCGTCATGGCAGGGAGGCATGGTGGCTGCAGGTGGCCAGACCAGGAGCAGCACAAGTGAAGCTCTAACATCATCACACAGGCACAGGAAGCAAGAGAGCGACTGGAGATTTGGCAAGGCTTAAGAACTCTCTAAGCCCACCCCTAGTGACATGCTTCCTGCAGGACAGCCACACCTTCTAAAACCTCCCAAAACAGTGCCATCATCTGGGGACAAAATGTCCAAACACTTGGAGCCTATGGGAGACATTTTCATTCAAACCAACACACACCCTTTTAACATTGCTGAACCATCCACACATTTAAAAATGGTTAAGATGGTAAATTACATGTTATTGATATTTATCACAACTAAAATTTAAAATTAAAAAAATATATCATAAACAATTTATCAAGCAGGAGATTAGGTGTGGATTTATGAGTATTTTGGAGGTCACACTTGTGTTACATATACTCTGGATTTTAAAGTGATTGTGTGAGCTATTTCTCACACAGTAAACTGACTCTTTTTTAAAAAAATGATATTTTGATATTTTTTATCTTTTTGTACATATGTGTTTCTGCATATATGTGTGTACACTACATTCTTGCAGGTGCTCAGAGAGGTTAGAAGAGGGAATTCAGTATACTGGAGCTGAAGTTATAGGTGGTTGTGAGCCATCCAGTGTAAGTGCTGGGAACCCAACCTATGTCCTGTTCAAAAGCAGCAAGAGCTCACAACTGCTGAGCCATCTCTGTAGTCCTGTCAACTGACTTGTAGAGTAAAATGTCCCCGTGGCATCATGCATATATTTATAATAGCTATATATTCCTGTAAAACAATTTGTTCCAAAATGTAGTCTTAAAACCATAGAAAGTATTTATTGTGATCAGAATTTCTGTGGGTCAGGAGTTCAGAAGTGACTTAGCTGAGTGGTTCGGGGTCAGTGTCCCTCACAGACTTGCAGTTGAGATTTTGTAGGGCTTCAGTCACCTGAAGGCTTGACTGGGGCCAGAGGACCTGCTTCCAGAGTGACTCATGTACTTGGCTGGCAAGTTGGTGCCAGTTGCTGGCTGGAAGCCCTTGTTCCTTCTCATGGACTTCTCATAGCCTTTCTGAGTGACCAAGATAGCTGGCTTCCCTCTGGGTAGTGGCCCAAAGGGCACATGATTGAAGTGCTTGTTTGCCTTTTGGGACTATGCATGGGAAGACACACTGTCACCTCTGTCATGTACTAAAATTAGAAATATGAAGTTTGCTCTCCATTACAGGAAAGAGGAATGGGCCCCACCCTTTGAAAAGAGGAACATTGAATAAAGAATTTTTGTTGTTTGTTTTTGTTTAAAGCCGGGTTTCACAGTGTAGCCCACTGGTCTCATATTCCAGAATCTCCCGAAGTATCAGCCTCCTGGGTGCTGAGATTACAGGAATTCTCTACCAGGTTCAGCTCAAGGAGATATTTGAAAGCTGGCTGCCACATTCTGATTATAAAACACTGTTTCCTTGTACCTATTTTGGATCTGTGATATTTTTTCTTTAAGATAGTTTCTGTGTTTCAAATTTATAATCTATCAATTTTCTTAGGAAAAAATATTAATTACTTTATCTTAGCGATGTTCACTCCCGCATTTAACTCTAACGTTGGCCTGTTTTGTGATTTGTATTTGAAAATACAAATTACTGAATTTAAGGCCCTATGCTGTTAAAAGCTGAGGTAAAAAAGCTGGGGCTAGAGAGATGGCTCAGCAGTTAGCAGCGTTCAGCAGTTAGGTTCCCGTAATGCCTGCATACAGCAACATCACAATGCACCTATGGTTAGTTACAATTAATGCCAATTAAGTAAGTGTTGTGGGAGTCCATGCAGCTGCTACCAAGTGTGCGGGGCACTTACAGGAAATGATAGGCCTGGACCCTTGAACTTTCATATAAAATCATGGTCTTAAAAAAAGTCACAGAATTTCCCAAGTGTGGTAGGTAGTACATGCCTTTATTCTTAGCACTCAGGAGGCAGAGGCTGTGAGATCTAGGCCAGCCTGGTCTACACAGTAAGTTCTAGGCCAGCTGGGGCTACAGGGAGACCCTGTCTCAAAAAGAATAAGACAAAACAAAACTAAAACAAAGAAAAAACAACAACAAAAATCACAGAATTTCTATGGCAACCTTAAAGCAATCTCATTTGTTATAGCCACTGATGTTGCAGGAAGGCAAGATTATCTACGAGGAAGTCATTTTAAATAGAAAGCCACAAACAGGTTTTAAAAATTAAGTCTCCTCTACTTGCCTATTTACTATCACGGACACACAGATACAGAGTATTGGGCCTTTTGCGTCCCTTCTTCATTTATAATTAGATTGCATAAGAGTATAAGGGCCTCTGGGTAGGCAGAAACCTTGTCCTTACTGTGCACATTTGCCAGAGCTTCTCTTGTTCCTTCTGTTGCTCAACAATGCCATTTTTAAATTGCTCCTCAGTTATCTTTGAGCATTGCTACTCTGGACAAGGATGCCCTTGACAGCAAACTTCTTCTCTGACCACAGAGTCACCTATAGGAACTACCTCTAGGACTACAGTATTTGATCACACTGGAAACACCTATCTTGAGGTCTGGCACACTCAAGGTCTAACTATCTGTAGACTGCACTAGTTTCCTATACTTCTCAGAATTGAATAATTCACCTCTGTCCTAGTTACTTTTCTGTTGCTCTGATAAAACACTGTGACCAGAGGAACTTATAAAAGGAAGAGTTTATTTGAGCTTACGGTACCGGGGGAATTACAGTCCATCATGGTGGGGAGGCATGGTGGCGGGAGGTGCTCAGAGCAGGAGCAGAAAGCAGAGGCTCACATCTTCAAGCAGGCACAGGAAGTGGAGAATGACTGGAGATCCACCATGGAGCCTATGGGGGACATTCTCATTCAAACCACAACAAGCTCTAATCCTCCTTTTAGTCTGCATTAAAAATAAGAAGCCCCAACCATTAGCTTTTAAAGTTCTGTCTACTTCCTTCAAAGGGAGCTGCGATAGAGTGCTGAGGAGGTAACTATACATCAATTAGACTTAACGTTCACCTGCAAGTGACAGAAAACTACGTATGGCCACTTGAACAAATGGAGATTTTTTTTTCTCACTTAATAAAAATCTGTCTAGTTGCTGGCCTTGGTTCTCTAGCTTGGTGATGTCAGGGTTCACATATTTGCTTCTCCTGACCTCTCACAGTCATGACCCTAGGGCCATCTTGAGATGCTCTTCAGGCTGAATAACGGGAACGACTAATAGATAAAAATGTTTGACAATGACTTTTCTTCTGAATAGCCATTAAACATTGTCTTCCCTAATCGTTCATTCTCTCTGGATAACTAGGAAACCAGGCAACATTAATTTCTCAAACAAAATATCCTGGTACTTGTGTCACAGCAACTTGCTATATAAGTGTGATATCCAGACACCACAATAAGAACCACAGCACTTCTGTAAGTCCTAGAGAAGAAAGAGAAGGGCATGTTGTGAATGAGAATCAGGGAAAATAGAGTCAAAGGAAAAGTATTAGAAGGGTTGAATGTGAAATGGGGAAGAGTCACAGAGGTATAGACACAGAAAAGAGAAGACAAATCAACAGGCTGAAGGTCTGCGGCCCTCAAAACCCAACACATAGCAAAAGGGAACAGACTTCCCAGAGCTGTGTTTTAGCCAGGGGTACCACCTTTATGAGCATACCGAAGAGCATGCTCTGCAGACTGCCCAGGTGCTAGGAGGACCAAGTCAAACATGCAGGACTTCCTATTTTTGGTCTTACCATAGGCCTCAGTTGGAGCAGGAAAACTAAGTTACACAATTGAATCCATAGATGATATAGCCATAGCTCTGTCCTTAATAGATACTGTATTTGGCCATTGTGAAGAAAAAGCTTATATAACTGTTTCTCTACTGAGAATATAAGCAGAGGCCAGGAGGGAGGGGGTAAGGAAAAGCTGGGAGTGAATATGAGCAAGACACAATGATTTTATCTATACGAAAAGCTCATCCTGAAAACCGTTGTTTTTGTATGCTAACTAACAAGTTCCTTTGAAAATGAAAGAAGAAGCCAGGCATGGTGACACGTGCCTTTAATCCGAGCACTCGGGAGGGAGGCAGAGATAGGTGGATCTCTGTGAGATCGAGGCTAGTCTGGTCTACATAGTGAGTTCCAGGCCAGCTGAGGCTACAGAGAGACCTTGTGTCAAACAAAAGCAAAAAAGAAATTAAAGAAAGGATTTGGGTGATGGTTTAGTGGGTGAAGTGCCGGCCACACAGGTGTGAGGACCTGAGTTCTGATCTGCATCATCCGCATAAAAGCTGAGTGAACATGGTGGCACACCCTTAATCCTAGCACTGGGTAGAAGAGATCAGGATCCCAGAGCAAACTAGCTAACCAGGTTAGCCAAATCAGTGAGCTGTGGGTTCAAGGAAGAGACTCTGCCTCAAAATATAAAGCACAGACCAACAGAGGGAGGCCTTCAGTGTTGAATTCCAGGCACCACGCACAGGTGCTTGCACATACATGCACCTCATACATGGGAAATATGTATACTCACATACCACATACTTGTACACATACAAAAAGATATAAAGAATAAAAAAAGGAAAAAGAAAGCAGAGGCTAAAGAAAAAGAGATTACTTCTCCACTAAATTCCATACTCTAATTCTACCAATCCCGATTCTTTATTATGACAGTAGTTAAATACCATTTTTACACATGCCTGAATCACTAGAATTGTATGTGTCTGTGGGTGTATAACACACACCCCAAAACCTTCTTTTTGACCATTTTTCTCTTACCAACTACTTTATCCATTTGGGAAATATTTATAGAATATCAACCCTTCTACACCTTTTCTTCTCCTTATGCCTTAAAGGAGTTGTGGTCAGAATCAGAGGTGTAGTCAGGATTGAGGAGATGTAAGAGACAGCATATGCACTCTAATAGATATGCAGACAACTCTCTCTCTCTCTCTCTCTCTCTCTCTCTCTCTCTCTCCTCTCTCCCCTCAGGCCTTACAAACAAGATTATAAGATGGGAATATCAATTACACAGCCAACTCTACCACCATCATGCTGGGTTGTCACAAGATTTCTGTTTTGTTGCTTTTAAAATTAAGACAAAACTGGTATTATTCCCTTCTTTTTTTCCTCTCATTTTATATTTCTTGTCTAACTCCCAAACAAGTCTGTTACACAGATAAATAGATATTGCTGGTCACATTTCTCTGGCAAAAACCGAAACCACACATGAGTGTTTTCTTGCTCAATAGAGCTTTTCCTCTTTTCCAGTGGGTGAGCTCACAGAGAACAGTGTGCAACACTTCAGAGAGCCCTGTTCTCTGCCTTGCTTGGCTGATGTTTAACCTATACACATTTACCAGAAGGCATGTTTACTTCCTTTATGACCTGTAATGAGACTGATCTAATGTTTGGGACCTTCTTGCAATTTCCCTTTAGTGACTACATTCATTTATGCAGCTCATATCTGATAAGTACTTACAATGTACTGGAAACTCATCAGTTTGGGTATTGGTGATGCAAAAGTGAATAAGGCAAAAGTTGTGATGTTTTTGAATTTACATCCTCATAGGATATGGAGAGAGAGAGAGAGAGAGAGAGAGAGAGAGAGAGAGAGAGAGAGAGAGAACAAAAACGAAACTAAAAGCAAGCCAGGAAGACAGAGAAAGAGGTGAAAAGAATGTTAGTTCAGAGTAGTCTCTCTGAGTAGCTGACATTTTTACAGGCACATGTATAAGCTAAAGAAAAGTGCCATGATAGTATCTGGGTGAACTGCATTTTGGGTAAAAGAGTGTAAATGCCAAAGTCTCAAAGTAGGAATACACAAAGAAAACTCAAGTGATGACAGAAGAGTAGCAGAGAAGGTGAGCCGACCAAGCCAAGAGGCAGGCAGAAGTGTACACCTTGGCAAGGTTTTACTGTGTGATGGAAAGTCACTGAAAAGGTAAGTGAGGAAGCGACAGCATGTAGCTCATGAGGTTCTCTCTACACTGTAGGGAAAAGAGCAAAGGAGCGGAATCAGAGAGGTCAGTTGGGAAATGCTGGAAAGATCCAGGTGGTAGAAAATGGCATCTTAAGTGGAGATTCTGGTGAATGAGAGTTGTGGAAGACGGAGGACTGTGATAGCATATCCCTTTTGGATCACTGGCAAGGAGACCGACTTGTGAAGAATGGAGGAGGGAATTCAGAGTTCACTTTGGGGCATTTTTAGTTTGAGCTGCCCATTAACTACATCGGAAAGAATGCTGAGGAAGGAGATTATACAGACGTGCAGGGCTGAAAATACGAATCTAGGAATCATAAGCATTTAAAATATAGAATTGGAACTCAAAGAAATGTTTAGAAATACTTAGAAATGGACGATGTGGCTAACTACTCAGTTCTTTTAAGAAGTCAAGTATAATTGACTAAAAACTGGTGACTGGATTCAGTCCTAGGAAGGTCAGTGGGGACCTTGACAGGTACAGATTCGGTACAGCATTGAGCTGTGTTATAAATCTGGTTAAAATAAAGTTGATGCCATTTTTAGTCACTATTTTCTTTCATTGTATGTATGGCACATAGCAAATTCTCAAATAAATATTTTTGGAATATTACAGTCTGTTCAGATTCTTGACAATAATGAGCATTTCCCTTGATGTTGTAGAGCATTTGGGGATTTAATGATGACTTAAGGAAAAAGAAAGTGACTTATGAATTCATCAAAGGCCACTTTTTTAGTGGTAAATGTTGACTTTCAAGTTTCAGATGGAGGATGTGTTTCAAGACTACAGTGTAATCCTGTACAAGAAGTGCCTGATAATCTGAGGTTTACAACCATATGATTGTTATAACTATAATTAAAAAAAATTTATTGAGAGTTTGTAATTCCATACAACAGTTCTTAATCAAACTTAGATCCCCTCTCCCATCCCCCTACCAAACCTCATGTATTCTACCATACATGTTAAATCCTATTTATTCAGGCATTTGTACCGAACTGTCCTTCAGTGTAAATGCGTCCACTGGCCTAGCACCCATATGGTGGCTAACAACTTTCTGTAACTCCAGTTCCAGGGGACCCGACACCCTTTACTGTCCACATGGGTATTACATGACATGGATACACTTACACACATGTAGGCAATATACATATACATATAAAAAAAAGCTCTCCAATTCCTTTTAAAATATACGGTTTCATACAGAAAAACTCATTTTTAATGCTACTAACACTCAGATGCTTGCACATGCATCTCTAATCTCTATGTATCTGATTATTACTAGTCACAGTCAGTTACACTCGGATCCTTGGCACCTGAGTATGGATATAGTCATCAGGTAGATTTCAATTGTACTGATTTTCACCTCTACTAATTAACATGAAGCAAATTTTTATGCTTCTTCCTCAAATATAATGCATTTTTTTGGTCTTTTTGAGACAGGGTCTCCCTGTAGCTCCAGCTGTCCTGGAACTCACTATGTAGACTAGGCTGGCCTTGAACTCACAGAGATCTGCCTGCCTCTGCCTCTTGAGTGCTGGGATTAAAGGCGTGCGCCACCACGCCAGGCTCATTTTTTTATTTGTTGATTTTTTCGTGTGTATTTCATACAAAACAACCTGAACAATCTTATTCATCTATATACCCACATCCCAAATGGCACCCTCCCATAGCCTCCCCCACCCCTATTGGAGCCCATACACTCTGCCATCCCTGTTACTGTCCACTGTGTTGTCAGCACCCCCAGCCATTCCCCAGTGCTTGTCCATCCACAGAATCTAGTCAGCCTATCTAGATGTCTTTGTTTTAGGAAGATCAGCTCTTCCTCTTCTAGCAGCAATCAGTTGTCAATATTCCTTTAGATAAGATTGGGGCCTGCTGTTCATTTTCCCAGTTCTATGCTGGGTTACTGTCTGGGAATCACTTGGGCCACCCTGGCCAACAACTCAAAGGAAGGACTCTCCTGTCTGGCATTGTTTCTTGTTATGTAGCCTTTAGCTATACACATGGACTCTTAAAGAGTTATATTGACCCCTTTAATCTTTGATTATACTTTCCTTTTGAGGCATTGTTTCTTGTTATGTAGCCTTTAGCTATACACATGGACACTTAAAGAGTTATATTGACCCCTTTAATCTTTGGTTATACTTTCCTTTTGGGTCTTTAAGACCATAAAGTTGGCCCAGATAAACCAATTTATTTTTACTCTTAAGGTCATTTGAGGATCTGTTCCTCACAGGGGTCACATGGGCTTGGGAGGAGCCCCTGTCTCCTTTTTTTCACCGGTTCCATCTCTGTGAAGATAGGTCAAAGGTCCTATTCAACCACGGCTGGCTTCATTTGGAAGCATGGAGGAAATGATTCCTCTGTGTTGACCCTCCTCTTTGTAGACTGAACACTGGTTAATGTCCATTTGATGGGGTCTCCATGGTCTCCTTGATCAAGAGGACAGGTGGCCCATCACAGTTACAGGACATTTTGAGTGATGCTCATAGACCTGTGGGACTTAGTTGACTTTGAAGGGCAAGGAGCAAAAACTGTCCTTTATGTCCCCCCAAATTAGTATAGGTCTCAAAGTATGGCTGTAAAACATCCAAGAAGGCTAGTTCCACCAGTTTGGTTCTTCTAATTACCATGTGCCATTTAGATAAAGCTTGGGCAAAGACCAAACGTTCTCAGATAAACATTGTCTAGATATATATTATATTCGTTGAGCTAATTGTATGCATAATTTGTCAGTAGGTTGTTCAATTAATATGGTTCCCTCTGGTTTTTTTTAAAACTAGCTAGACATTATTTATCTCTCACATTGCCTAACCCTTCCACCATGGCTTCCCCATTTAAAGTGCCCATTTTTCACATTTCATCCTTAGTAATACCCTTCTCTTATGGTCCCACCTCTCTCAAGCTCCTTCTTTTCCTGTATCCCCAAGGTTCCTTGTATAACCCTCCCTCCCCTCTTCTCTTAAAATAACCCAATTTTTATCCACATCTCCCTTATTAATGTCTGTTTCCTAATGTTCTTCTCTTTCAGGTTCTTTCTTTTCCTTTCCCTCCCTGCTTCCTTTTCATTATCCTGGTTCCTGTAGTTATGTCTAGATTCATGCTCATAAGGATTTGGTGAGAGGATCCACATATGAGGGAGAACACACACCGTTTTTTTTTTGTTGTTTTTTGTTTTTTTTCTTTATCTGTGTTACTTCACTTAGTATAACAGTTTCTAGTTCCATCCATTTACCTGCAAATTTCATGATTTCATCTTTCTTTACTGCTGAGTAAAACTCTCCATTGTATAAATGAACGACATTTTCATTATCCACTCATCAGTTGAGGGACACTTAGGTTGCTTCCATCTCTTAGCTATTGTGAAAAGAACAGCAACAAACATGGATGTACAAGTGTCTCTGCAATAGGATGAGTTCTTTGGGTATATGCCAAGGAGTGGTATAACTGGGTCAAATGGTAGGTTCATTTGTAGTTTTCTAAT
>NW_008337842.1:4290906-4326232 GCF_000622305.1 Nannospalax galili | reverse complement strand
ACACCTATAACCTATATCTTGTAGGTTATTGCCAATGTTTTCTTCTAACAGTTTCAGAGTTTCAGGCTTCACATTGAGATCTTTGATCCATTAGGAATTGACTTTTGTGCAGGGTGAAAGATAGGGGTTTAGTTTCATTCTTCTACAGGCAGAGATCCAGTTTTGCCAGCACCAGTTGCTGAACATGCTATCTTTCCTCCAGTGAATATTCTTGGCCCCTTTGTCAAATATCAGGTGGCTGAAATTGCATGTACTCATATTTGGGTTTTCAATTTTGTTCCATTGTTATACAGGTCTATTTTTGTGCTAGTCTATTTTTATGACTATGCCTCTGTAATACAGTTTAAAATCTGATATAGTAATCCCTTCCAGCATTGCTCTTAGTGCTCAGGGTTGCCTTGGCTATCCGAGGTCTTTTGGATTTCCATATGAATCTTAGGATGTTTTTTTACAATTCTGTGAGGAATATCATGGGGATTTTGATTGGCATTGCATTGACTCTACAAATGAGTTTTGGTAGGCTGGTCATTTTCACGATATTAATTCTTCCAATCCATGAGAACGGAGGTCCTTCCATCTTCTGATGTTTTCCTCAATCTCTTTCTTTAAATATTTAAAATTTTCATTGTAGAGGCCTTTAATGTCTTTGGTCAGGTTTATTCTGAGATATTTTATTTTCTTTGAGGCTATTGTGAAAGGGAGTGTTTCCATGTGCTCTTTCTCTGATTGCTTGTTATTAGTATATAGATGGTTACAGACTTTTGTAGATTAATATTGTAACCTGCCACTTTACTGACAGTGTTCATCATTTCTAGGATTTTTCTGGTGGAATTTTTGGCATCTCTTAGATAACATATCATCTGCAAAAAGGGATAACTTCATCTCTTCTTTTCCAATTACTACTCCTTTACTTTCCTTCTCTTATCTTACTGCTCTTGCAAGAGTTTCAATCACTGTGTTAAAAGGGAGTGAAGATAGGGGACAGCCTTATCTGGTTCCTGATTTCAATGGGAATGCTTCCAGTTTTTCTCCATTTAGAATGATGTTGGCTCTGGGTTTGTTGTATGTGGCTTGAATTATGTTGAGGTATGTTCCCTCCAGTCCAATTCTCTTTAGGACTTTGAACATAAATGCATGTTGAATTTTGTCAAAGGCTTTCTCTACATCTAGTGAGATGACCAAGTGGTTCTTGTCTTTGAGCCCATTTATATGATTTATGACGTTCATTGACTTACGTATATTGAACCATCCCTGCATCTCTGGGATAAAGCCAACTTGATCATGGGGATGATCTTTTTGATGTGTGTCTGTATACAGTTTGCAAGTATTTTGTTCAGAATTTTTACATCTATGTTCATTAAGGATATGGGTCTACAGTTTCCTTTTTTGGTTGTATCTTTACCTGGCTTTGGTATTAGAGTAATGCTGGCTTCATAGAAGGAATTTGGAAGTTCTCCCTCCATTTCTATCTTTTTGAATAAATTAAGTAGTATTGGATGTAGATCTTCTTTAAATGTCTGGTAGAATTCTGCTGTAAATCCATCTGGTCCTGGGCTTCTTTTACTCGAGAGGTTTTATATTACTGTTTCAGTTTCCTTATGTGTTACGGGTCTGTTTAAGCTATTAATCTCTTCTTGGTTTAATTTTGGTAGTTCCCATGCTTTTAGATACCTGTCCATTTCTTTTAGGTTTTCAATTTTAGTGGCATATAAGGTTTTTAAAGTATTCCCTTATGATGTTCTGTATCTTTCTGGTGTCTGTTGTGATGTTTCCCCTTTCATCTCTGATTTTGTTGATATGGAGATGCTCTTTCTTTCTTTTGGTTAACTGGGCTACCGGTCTGTCAATCTTGTTTATCTTTTCAAAGAACCAGCTCTTGGAATTGTTGATTCTTTGTATTGCTTTCTTTGTTTCAATTTCATTAATTTCTGCCCTGATTTTTGTTATTTCTTCTTGCCTGCTGGGTTTGGGTTTCATTTGCTGTTGCTTTTCAAGTGTCTTGAGTTGCACTTAGAGTTATAAACTTCACTCTGAGGCAGCTTTCAGCATGTCCCAGAGGTTTTGTTGTATTGTATTGTCCTTTTCCTTTCAGAGTGTCCCAGAGGTTTTGTTGTGTTGTATTGTCCCTTTCATTTAGTTCCAGGAATACTTTTATTTCTTTCTTAATTTCTGCTTTGACCCATCCATCATTCAGGAGTGTGTTGTTTAATCTCCTCGTGTTCATGCAGTTACTAGGATTTCTTCCGGTGTTGATTTTAAGCTTTATTGCATCGTGGTCTGATAGAATACATGGAATTATTTCAATCTTTTTGTATTTGTTGAGGTTTGTTTTGTGCCCCAGTATATGGTTGATTTTGGAGAAAGTTCCATGGGGCACTGAATAGAAAGTATATTCTTTGGTGCATGGGTCAATATTCAGTAGATGTCTGTTAGGCCCATTTGTTGTATGGTATTATTTAATTCAGATGTCTCTCTCTAATTCTCTGTCCTGTTGACCTATCTAATGGAGACAATACGGGTATTGAAATCCCCTACTAAAATGAGTTGGGATCAATCTGGGTCTTAAAGTCTTGTAGTACTGATTTTATGATGTTGGGTGCACCAGAGTTTGTTGAATACATGTTCATGATTGTAATATCTTCTTCATTTATTGTTCCTTTGATTAGAATGAAGTGGCCTTCTTTATCTGATCTGATTAGTTTTAGTTTAAAGTCTATTTTGTCAGATATTAAAATCGCTACACCTGCTTTTTTCTTAGTACCAGTTGCTTGGTATATTTTTTCCATCCTTTCACCTTAAGGTAAGTGCTTGTCCTTGCAAGTGAGATGAATTTGGGTTTTGCTTTTTAATCCATTCAACTAATCTATGTCTTTTGACTGGGGAGTTCAGTTCATTGATATTTAAAGTTATTGATGAAAGTTGTGTACTGATTCCCGTTGTTTTTATTTCTGTTCACATTCTTGGTGTAGCTGTGCATTTTCACTGTTATTCCTTCATTAAGTTTCTTTCTGTAACCCCTTGGGTATATTCATTCCTTTCTTTAGCTCTTTATATTGCTTGAGATACTCTCTGAAGGGCTGGTGTTGTAGACATGAATTCTTTCAGCCTATTTACATCATGGAAGATTTTTCTGTCCCCTTCAGCTATAATAGACATTTTGGCTGGGCTGGAAGATTCTTCTTTCCCCTTCAACTATGATAGACATTTTGGCTGGGTAAAGTAATCTGGGTTGGCATCTGTGGTCATTTAGGACTGGGAATACTTTGGTCCAGTCTCTTCTGGTTTTCATATTTTGCACTGAAAGTCAGCCATAATCCTGATAAGTTTTCCTTTATATGTGACTTGTTGTTTTTCTTTTGCAGCTTTCAGCATTGTCTCCTTGTTCTGAACATTTAATATTTTTACTATAATGTGCCATGGAGAGTTTCTTTTCTGTCCCTGTCTATTTGATGTTCTATATGCTTCTTGTATTTGTATGGCATGTCTTTTTTTTAATTTGGGGAAATTTTCTTCTACAATCTTGTTGAAGAGCTGTTCCATACAATTATCTTGAGAGTCTTCTTCTTCCTGCATGCCTGTGATTCATAAGTTTGCTTTTTTATGGTATCACACAATTCTTGCATATTCCATTCTTGTGTTTTCTTAAATTTTTCATAATCGTTGCTTGAGTGGTCTAATTTGTCCACTTTATCTTCCAGTCTTAGTATTCTGTTTTCCATTTTATTCATCCTATTAATGAGGCTTTCTCCTGTCGTTTCTAATTGGCTTACTGAAGGTTTCACTTCCTTCTTCATTTCAGCCTGTGTATTCTTGAATATTTGGGCATGAAAAGCTGATTGATCTAGGCTTCAGGTTCTCTTTTGATTTTATATTGGAGTGGCCAAATTGCTTTTGTCTTCAGGAGTTCCCACAGAGACCCAAGTTGAATGAGGATCAGATGCTCTCAGGCTTTCTCCTAAGGTCTGGATCCCTCCAGGAAAGATGCTGGCCTCAGGGATTTGGGGGCTGGGCTGGCCTCAGAGCAGGGCCAGGAAAGATGCTGGTCCCAGGAAGCTGGTGGCTGTGCCACCCAGGGATTCAAAGGGAGCTGGGCATAAGAAGAGGCCCCAAGGGCTCCTGAGGACTGCTGGGAGGAATTGGGTTGGTCTAGATGCAAAGGATCAGGAAGCAGTGGGGATTCTCTGCCAAGAGGTCAGTCCAGGGTTCTGGGGCTCCAACACAAGAAATGGGCCAGTACCCAGGCTAGGAGGAGAGATGGGATGGGGGAACTGGGAGGGTGAATGAGGCTGGGGGATTCAAGGCGTGGTGGGCACCGTGGGACTTATCCAGGAAAGATGCTGGCACCAGGAAGCTGGTGGCTGTGCCGCCCAGGGATGCAAAAGCAATAAATATTTTTAAAAGTCGTCAACATCCTTAACCATTAGGAAAATGCAAGTTAAAACAGCTTTGAGATTCCTTCTCAAAATGGCTATTGTCAATAAAACAAAAGGTAAGTCTGGGCATGGTGGCACACACCTTCAATCCCAGCACTCAGAAGGTAGAGGCAGGTAGATGTCTGTGTCTATGAGTTCAAGTCCAATCTGGTCTACATAGAGAGTTCTAGGCCAGTCAGTACTACACCATGAGACCTTGTCTAGAAAAGGTAGGAGGAAGGAAGGAAGGAAGGAAGGAAGGAAGGAAGGAAGGAAGGAAGGAAGGAAGGAAGGAAAGGCAGCAAATGTTGGCCAGGATGTGGGGAAGGAAGAACCTTCATACACTGTTGGTGGGAGCATAAACTGGTGCGGACGATATGAAATCAGTGTGAAAATTTCTCAACAAGGTAGAAATAGGACTACTATATGACCCAGCTATGCCATACCTGTAGTATGCAGAATGACTAAGTCAACATACCACAGAAATATATGCACACCCATGTTTATTACTATTCTATTCAAAATCGCCAGGAACTGGAACCGGACTAGCGGTCTGACACGTGAGTGAATAAAGAAAATGTGGTACATATGCACAGTGAAATTTTATTCAATCATAAAGAAAGATAAAATTATGGGGTTTGAGAGAGGTACATATGCACAGTGAAATTTTATTCAATCATAAAGAAAGATAAAATTATGGGGTTTGAGAGATGGCTCAGAGCTTAAGAGCATGGGCTGCTCTTGAAGAGGACGTGGGTTGGGTTCCCAGTTCCCAGTACCTGTTCCAGATTATCCAACACCCTCTTCTGGCCTTCATGGGCATTGCACACATACATGCAGGCAAAACACTCATCCATACAAAATTAAAGGGAAAAAAAGAAAGAAAATTATGAAACTTTCAGGAAAATTGATGGAATTGAATACTAGATAAAGATAGAGACAAAGACCCAGAGAGAGGTAGGATTCCAGAAACAGGTAAGATACTTTGGAAAAACCATCCCCTCCTCTGCCTAGCTTTACCCAAGGCTCCAGTTCTTTCCATCACCAAAAAAGCATTTCCTCCCTTCTTTCCTAAGTAGTACAGTTTTTTTCAGCCAATTTCAGATGATATGCCCTCTAAGAGCTGCCTCTCTTTCAGCCCTCCAAAGGTTGTCATTTGACTCTTAGGTTCACAGACCCCATGTGCTGGTCCATGCGGAGGAGCAGCTGCCTATCTGAGTCACACAGCCCTCTATTGTGTTCTTATCCGCCTTGCTGCTCTGGCCTCATCGCATGAGGAGGCACATGACTTTACTCCCTCCCAGTCAGGCTTCTGTCAGGAGTGGGAAGGCCTTCATCCTTTTCACCCTGGTGTCACACTTCAGGACTCAAATGCCTTCAAGGGCCATTGATTTTTCTCTGAGGGTCCTGGACAAAATTTGATTCCTCCCACTCTTGTTGTTAGGAAACAGACTTTAAAAAGAAAAGAAAAGAAAAGAAAGAAAGAAAGAAAGAAAGAAAGAAAGAAAGAAAGAAAGAAAGAAAGAAAAAGAAAAAACCCTCAGGGCCAAAAGCAGGCTGATACATCATTAGTACTCTATAAATGTTTGGGGGCGTGGAGTTGAAAGGGAAAATTGAAAGAAGCAAGGCAGGGAGGGGAGGGGTAAGAAGAGGGGAAGGAAAAAGGAAAGGGAAGGGGAGGGGAGGGGAGGGAAGGGAGGAAGGGGAAGGGAGAGAGGAGAAAAAGAATAAGAGAGACTTTACTTGTGTTTTTTATGTGCTAGGATATAACAATGATGCATTTGAACACAATTTATACTTATATTTATCTATCAATCTGTATCTGAAAGGATTTTTTATGTAGAAAAACATTTATTTTAGTTTCAGAAACATTTAAATTTAGGTGAGGGGTGGTTGGAACATAAAAGTAGAAGTGAAAGCCTAAGTATTTTCCAGGATATGGAAATTTATGATAGTTAATTTCATGTGTCAATGTGGCTGGACTAAGGAATGCCCAACTGCTGATGAAAACTTTACTTCTGAGTGTGTCTTTGAGGGTGTTTCCAGAAGAGATTAGGCTCTGAATCAGAGCTGAGTAAGGAAGGTCATACTCATTGATGTGGGTGGGCATCATCCAGTCCCTGGCAGGCCAAGATAGAAAACAGAGAGAAAAAACTTGAATTTGCTCTCTGGGCTTGAGCTAAGACATCCACCTTCAACCCTGGCCTTTCAGACTTAGATCAAAATTCCATGACTAGCTCTCCAGGTTCTCCAGATAGCAGACAGTATGTCATGGGGTTTCTCAGCCTCCAAAATCACAAAAGCCTATCCCCATAACAAACCTCACAAATCTATATATAGCCTATGCATTGCCTGCATGTAGATAAGTGCACCCGTGTCGTGCAATGCCTGCAGGAGTCAGAAGAGGCTGTCAGATCCCCTGGGACTGTAGTTACGGACAGTTGTTAGCTGCCATGTGGGTTCTGGGATTCAAAACCGGGTCTTCTGCAAGAACAACCAGTGCTCTTAACTGCTGAGTCATCTCTCCAGCCCCTAGATTTCTTACAGTACATACCAGAATAAAAATTGTTAGACTATTTGCAGGATGGCAAGAAACCACACTGTATATGTTTAGTACAGATATAATCCCTCAAGTATTTTCCATGTTCAGTTAGTTGACTCTGGATGTGAAACCACAGGTAGAGAGAGCTGACTACAAATTTTGTAGGTTCTGAATCTCTGGGTATCCCTGACTGGTACAGAGATTAAAAGTCCTAAATTCTTGTTGATGGATATGTCACAAGCTGTGTGTGATCCTTCTCAGGGTTATTAAAATGGAGGCAAGTTATCATGGCCAATAATTAAAATTATAAAACACACCATAATGCATTTAAATGGTTAACTTATCAAAAGATCCACAGAAGTGATTATTGTACTATCTGAATTTTCATAATCTTTGAAGATCATATTCTCTATCACTTGAATCTTTTCTGTTTGTGCCTTCTTCCTTTACCCAACTAATAATACCTTTAGAAGCATGACTTGGGGCTATACAGCCATTTGTTCCCATTACGCTATTTTTGAAATGGCTTTTGAATCTGTTCCTGGCCTCTCTGTTCCCTATAACTCCTACTCTTTTAATAATTCTCAGTTAGGTGCACTACCCTCCTAAGGCTGATGCCTACCTCTTTAGCTCATCATGCTCCATTAGGCCTGGTGCATCCTAGGACACTGAGAAGGGTTCAGGCAGCCCAGGCATTTATGAGGATACTTAAAAGTGCAGCTTTGGCTGCAGCTACCTTGGTTATGTTCATTGTTTTCTGGTCTCTAGTCCCTTGGCTTTCTATTCCAACTCTTAACACCTGCAGCAGGCATCAATATCCTTCTTGCTTTGATTACCTGGGTCGACATGCATCTCTTTCATTCTCTGTGTTCTCCCTCTGACCCAACATCATTCTTATCCATAAACTTTTCATATCCATTACTACGAATAAAAAATATTTTTTAATGGGAAGGGATCTTGGAGTATGCCTCAGAACTACAACTTTTACCTAACATTCATGAAGCCCTGGATTCAATCTCCAAGGGAAAAAAAAGAAAGAAAAAAAAGTATTTTCAGAGCTACAGAGATGGCTCAGTCAGTAAAGTGCTTGCTGCACACGCACAAGGACCTGAGTTCAGATCCCCAGCGCCACCTAAGAAGCCAAGCATGGAGGCATGAATTGCAATCCTAGGGCTGATTACAGTAGCAGATTGCTGACCAGACAGCCTAGACAAATTGGTGAGGCTCAGGTTCAGGGATAGACCTTGTAAACCTGCCCTTCCCACCAAAATTAAGTGGAGAGTGATAGAGGAAGACTGGATGCCAATCTCTGGTCAGTATGTGTGTACGCACACCCCTATGTGAAAACATACAGTCATATACACTATACAAACACACACACACACACACACACACACACACACACACACAAGGTTTTTCATTGCTCCATTCAGGCCTTGATTAACTTGCTCTAGTGCACTAACCCACCCACTATGAAGACTGAGCAAAATCTGTCAATGAATGAACATTCCTCAAATTAATTATAATAAGGTCGCCTCTTATTCCAGTGCCAGAACAAAATGTCATTGTGGTTATTCAAGATTCTGTAACTTGGATGGGTAGAGGCACAAAGGAGCTTTGGTAACAGAAAGGTAGTGGGAAGGAAAACAAAACCCAATCTTGGAGAACATTCACACTGGAATAGACCGTAGACTGGAAGAAACTGACCAAGTTGTAAAGGCAGGCCCTGGAAAAGGTCATTTTGTGAGTCAGGGGAAAGAGAGGTCACCTGTCTAAGCTGCCAATCTAAAAGTTTCTGGTACTGCTGGGAAGGCAGAGGAGGGGAGTGATCAGCCAGGCTAGCAGCAAACTGCATGCCTCAAGTTTTTACCTTAAAAAAAAAAAAAAAAGCATGCAGGTAGACTTGGGGGTATGGCTCAGTGGTAGAGTGCTTGCCTAGAATGAGCAAGACCAAGAAACAAAAGCATATAAATTCTTCTTGACAACTCCATCCTTTCTGACAGTAAATAATTAGGCATTAGCTATATCAGACGTAGCATTAGTCACAGTGGCCTCCACAGCAAATGTCGCTAAATAACTTGGCATGTGGCATTCTTCTTTACTGTCTTGTCAATATTGGAATAGGATTAGGACCTGAGATATGGCTTCTAGTCAGCACTCTTATGTAAGCAATTTTCAGATGTGCCAAGAACGTGTGACGAAGACAACACTGCAGCCCCCTTCCTGCTTAAGAATAAGGAAAAGTTTTCTGTTTTGTTTTTTATATGTATATGTATATTGCCTGCATGTGTGTAAGTGTATCCGTGTCATGTAATGCCCATGTGGACAGTAAAGGGTGTCGGGTCCCCTGGAACTGGAGTTACAGAAAGTTGTTAGCCACCATATGGGTGCTAGGAATCGAACCCAGGTCCTCTGCAAGAGCAGTCAGTGCTCTTAACAGCTGAGTCAACTCTCTAGCCCCATTTTTTAATAAGTGACACCCTGATAGGTAAATTTCATTCACTGATGGTCCCTGAGTATTTTAAATTTTCTAAGCAGTTTTTTTTAACTCATCATCTTAAATTGGCAGTTCAAAAATTTCCCAATCTGTGATCTTGAAAAGTTAATGAGCACAGCATAGTTTTCAGAAACATACCCAGAGATTGATACTAACTGTTCAGAAGTCTTAGTAATCTAAAATGAAGTGATTACGTTTGTCTGAACTACTGTTCACAGCAGGGATGGCAACAAAAATGTGTGTGGAGAAGAAAGTAACTCTTACCACTCAGTGTCAGTGTCACAAGTAAAGTAGCCATAAATAAAGAGATGCATGTCATGTTCTTGGCTTGGAAGACACCATTGTTAAAATGCCAGTTTCCCCTGAAACTGGACAAAATAAATTTATCACAACCCCACCAAAAGTTCAAACAGAATTCTTTTGGAACTTGGCAAAAAAAAAAAAAAAAGCTATGTTTGCTTGGAAGAACAAAACTATGTAAAAATAGCCAGGACATTTCCAACATCAAAAAGTACTTGTTAGGGAGGACTTTGTGGGTTGTTTAAGCTGCAAGAATAGACAGAGGATCGATAATACAAAATATCAAGCAAGCAGTGGATCCAAATATGATGACTGGATTATGTAATAAAGAGATGAAAATAAATGTGTTGTTCAGACAACTGGCTAGTCGTTTGGGGAAAAAAATAAAGCTGGATGCCTACCTTGAATTTCCAGATGGAATAAAGATTTAAACATCTAAAATTGTCATAAAGGACTAAAATCTTTTAGATGACTATTTTATGATTTTAAGTGAAAGAGCACATGAAGTCTGACTGTTGGCTTCTCAGGCTCCAGGGGAAGGACTTCTGTGAGTGCACCCAGTGAGAAGCTCCTGGATGGCAAGTTGTAGGCGACCTCTTATGCCCCAGTACATACATAAGGCCCTGTGGAAATCCTCATGTGATTTGCTCATTAAGAAAAGAAAATGGTTGGATGTGGAGGTCCATTTCCTTATCCTTGGCACTCCAGAGCCTGAGGCAGGAGACTTGCAACAGGTTCAAGGCCAGTCTGGACATAGAGAGTTAGAGGACAGACTTAGCTACTGAGTATAATTTAATCTCAGAAAGCAGAGGAGGAAGACCATGTTCAAGACCAGTTTTCAGGTGACTCTTTCCTAATACACAGACATTGAATGATGAGACTGCTGTTGCCAGGTCCACCCACTTAGAGAAGGCCTTGGAGGATGATTGAGAAGGAACATCTTCCTAGAAGCAGACCTCCAAGTAGTTCATTGTTCATCTTCCTGGAACTAAAAACAACCTTAAGGTTTAGGATCCAAGGGAAAGGGATTCGGTCAAGGAACACTGAATAGCCACTGAATTGGAAAAAGTAACTTAGACTTTGCCATTTCTTGGCAAGCAGAATAGAAAGTTCAAGTGTGGGCTAGATGATTAATTTGAACTCTAAACAGAAAGAGCTACTGCGGCTTGACAGAGGGAGAGAGGTCATCCCCACACATGCAGATATGCCTTGTACCCCATGGCAGTGGTGAAGCAGTAAAGGGCCCTAGTAACACAAGACCCACAGGACCTGGCAGGGCTCAGGTCCCTTGGGAATCAAAGTCACTCCAACAAGTAAAGAAGGCCGACTAGCAAAAGAACAAATTGAGAGCAAGAAATCATTTTTCTTATTTCAAGCATTGTTATCACTGTGTTTTGGCTTTTGAATCCCAGACTGGAAGCAGGAAACAGACGGACTAATTTTAACTTGTCAATATATCCCCATTTTTAAGCACAAAGTCTGTTCACATTTCAGAGAAGACAAATCTTCTTGCCTACTAACAGTTCTGCAGAAGTTTATATCATCTCCTATTTTTTGACTTCGGCTTCCCTCCTCTGACGCCTCCTAATGCTGAGAGCACTCTCTCCGATTTCCTCTCTCTGTAATCCACAGTCTTTCAATTCTCCAGATCGTCCATCCAGTTGCACCTCAGCTCTTCATCCCAAACTTTCATTCATGGCTGCTCACCCGCTGCCATTTTAGATTTGGTCTAAAGGTCCTCTAGGAAACCCCAGAGCACACACCCAACAGCACTGACCACTTCCTCCTTACTTCTCTGCCAGAGTACACCCGGTGCTCCACAGTCATGGATTCAACCAACTCTGGGTCAGAGAAGTAATTTGTTTATAATTGCATCTGGCTGGAGATATACCTCAGTACTAGAGCACTTGCCTAGCATATGCTAGGCCCTGCAAAAATCAATAAATAAAATTGAATTAAAATTTAAAATTGCCTCTGAATTGAACATAATGCAGACATTTCCTGTAATGATTTTCTAAATAATGTAATACAGCAATGATTAGCATAGATTTACTTTGTAGTAGGTAGTATAAGTTAACTACAGATGAGTTAAAGTATACAGAAGGGTATATAGGTTATATGTAAATATTACACCATTTTATATAAGGTATTTGATCATCTGTGGATTTTGGTTCTAAAACCAGCCCCTCATGGGCACTGAGGAACAACAGTACTTACAATATAGACTATAGATTTATATATTTATCTTTGAATAATTTACCTTTCTACTGCAGAGTATAGCATATTTACAGGAGGTGACCACTGATGCTTATAGACGCATGAATGGTCTCTGTTAGAGGTAGCATTAACATTAGAATAGAACACTTTCAGTCATATGCTAAGTAGAATAGATATTTCTGTAGCTTTGCCCTACCCTCTAAAACTAAACTATTCACAGCATGCGGAAGGACCCGAACTAACTCTGTTGTCTGGAACATGTAAAATATTACCATTTTTCTTTTTTTTTTTTTTCGGTTTTTTTTGAGACAGGGTCTCCCTGTAGCCCCAGCTGTCCTGGAACTCACTATTTAGACCAGGCTGGTCTTGAACTCACAGAGATCCACCTGCCTCTGCCTCCCAAGTGCTGGGATTAAAGGCATGCACTACCACGCCCAGCCAAATATTACCATTTTTCAATCACAGTACTTATGAAGGAGCAGGAAGGTCAGGTCAGCTTCCAGGCCCATGAGTCCAAAAAGATCAGAATAACAATCAATTAATCCCTTTTTTACCTTTGGCCCTGGTCCATGTGACTCCCCTTTTCCTAGTCAAAGGGCAGGAGGAGGTCCCTGAGCACACAGCAGGAGCCTGGCACATTGTTCAGGATCTGCAGCTTCAGTGATAATTAAGGCTTGGAGGAATTCAGCTCTACAGCTATAGTTCAGGTTTCCATTTTTGTTACAAGTTTCAGTCACTCACAGACCAAACCACTCTTTTTCTTGGTGTTCTAGTTTGTTTCTCCATTGCTGTGACAAAATACTCTGACCAATACCAACATGGGAAGGAAAGGGTTTATTCAGCTTTCTCCCAGGTCACAGTTCATCAGGGAGGCAAGGTAGGAACTCAGGGCAGGAGCCTGGAGGCAGGAGCTGAAGTAGAAACTAGAGGAATGCTGCTTACTGGCTTGCTCCCCTGGCCCATGCTCAACCTGCTTCCTTATACAAATAGAGACAACTTGCCCAGGGGTGGCACCACCCACAATGGGCTGGGCCCTCCCACATCACTCAACAATCAAGAAAATGCCCCACAGACATAGCCACAGGCCAGTCCAATGGAGGTAATTCCCTAATTGAGGCTCCCTCAACCCAGGTGTGTCAAGCTGACACTAACACTATCCAGCACACCTAGGTATAATCATTCACTTAGTGAACACACCATATAGTAATAATGTAAAATTTTGGAAATTTTCCATTTCTCTTCTTTTTTCTCCAACATACTTTTTTCCCCAAGGAGACCCATGCTGACCCACCATTGTTGTCTGAAGTATATTGAACATGACAGGAACCTGTCACAACAGAAACAGGATCACTGAAGGCTCAGATCCCTTGGACATGAAAGTCTAGGTCACTCCAACAAGCAGAGAACCCCAAACAGCTACGAGGCAAGTCCTATTTTAGATCACTGCTATTTTCTCCTCTGTACAATCCATTCATCTCTGTATCTGGCTGGCCCATCTCCTTGTAATTATGATTCCAGGGAGCATGGGCTGAGCACATCCAATGTCTTGCTCTGTCTAGTTACTTACTGAGCCAGATTTTCAATCCACATTCACAGAGCAACTTAGGTGTCATTGGGAAGCCACATTGAATTTTCTGGAATGGTAGAAGCTATTTATACACTAAAGCAACAATTTACCAAGTGTTCTTTGATAAACTGATAGAAAAAAGACCAACTTGTTCATGGTATTTAATTTGATTCCAGGAAGTTAGGCAAAGGAAGGCCTGTACAAATGCAAATAGGTAATTGTAGATAGACCTTACCTTTCCTAAAATCAATATTACTGCCTAATTGAGTGAGTGGACATAGAAATTGTGATCAAAGGTACAAGCCCAGTTTTCTAAACACTAAACTGATTCATTTTCCTATCAGGAATGTAACCAACTCGGCTGGGGCTGGAAGCCCTTGCCTGTAATCCTAGCACTCAGGAATTAGAAGCAGAAGGATTACCAGTTCAAGGCCAGAATGGGCTACATAGAAAGACTGGGTCTCAAAAATCTATAAGAAAATTCTATTCCCCCTATGGTTTCTCTCAAAGTCCATTCTTTCCACAAACATTGTACTTAGGGTACAGGACTTGAAACAATGGAGAAGGAACTGACCTGGAAGCCTTCTAATGAAATTTGGCTATCGTAACACTAGATGATAATATGCAAACTGCCAAAGGAGAAAAACAATCAATGGTCCAACCCAGTTCTAAAGCCTAATAACCATAAGGACAGACATGGCAAACTACCTCTATTGGTGCAGTAGTGGCACTGTTATCTGGGGGACAATCAACAGCTGTCTAACTGGACTTAAAGCCCACTCAATGGGAGGGAAATCATGGGTGGCACTGTAAACTCAGCCAAATACACACGGCAGGAGAGGGCAGAGATCCCAGAGAAAGCCCTATCTCTTTCATATCTCAAGACAAACGAAACTTCTTACTATATGCTAAATATCGATCCTTATATTTACAGACAAGCATAGCGTACATCACTCATCAAAGAAGCTTCTTTTTACAACAGATGGAGGCTACTGCAGAATTGCACATCTGGTCAGACACATAGAACATATGTCTGAGAGATGCTCAGTACTAGGTGACATATCTACAGTTGAACCTCTACAATAAGGCTCATGGAACACAGCAGAATAAGGGTTAGAGAGAAAACTAATGCATCCCTCAACTCTCACCAGTAAAGCTTCCTTATACAACAGAGTGAAATGCACACAGAAGTTTTAAAGAATAAGAGACTGTAGAGTGTAGGGTAGGACTCCTATATGGAACCTCATCTACCCACAGCTTGGGGACCATTGTGGAAGAGGGCGGGAAAGATTGTAAGAGCCATGGCTGGTTCATGAACACAGGGAAGCAGAGGCTTTCAGGCCACTGGAAACTTGCCCATGTGAACTTGTGGCAATGGTGGCATCGAGCACAGGACCCGTGTTAACTTAATTAAAAAAGGGCCCAAAGGGGAGAAGAGAAATAGGTGGCAGGCTGACACTAAACTGAGAACTATTGGGGACTGACTGCTGCTGGGTGAAGGAGAATGTGACTTACATACTATCATTTGATAGACTGACTCCCGGGTGCTGGGATTAAAAGCGGGGACCACCATGCCCGGCAGGAGATCTTTTTTAAGGTTAAAACCTCATTCAATTTTATGTCTTATAGGGTTTATGCTGCATTCAATATTATATAACTGTATTAATTCAACTGCGAACCTAAAAATTGCAGCCAATTTTGAAAGAGATGCATCTTTGCTCTGGAAATTGTTATCAAATATGTTAATGCTGTAATGAAATGCTTCTTCTAATCATGTAGTTATTAAATAATTTATGAAAGATATTTATTGACCATTTATAGTTCTTTTTTATAATTCTGCTAGGTTCATTTTTTTATAAATTGGATTGTTTATTTTACTTATTTTTTGAGTTTTTTGTATATGCTGGATATTAATCCTCTGTCAGATGTATAACTGGTAAAGAATTTTTTCCTATTCTGTAGACTAAGACTTCACTTGATTAACTGTTTCCTCTGCTGTACAGAAGATTTTAATTTCATGAGGTCCTATTTGTTGATTGTTAGTCTTATTTTATGAACCACCTGAATCCTGTTAGGAAATCCCTTGCCTATGCCTGTTCCGAAATGTGAATTTTCCTGCTTTTCCCTCTAGCAGTTTCAGAGTTTTAAGTCTTATATTAAAATCTTCAGGGGCTGGAGAGATAGTTTAGTGATTAAGAGCACTAACCACTCTTGCAGAGGACCTGGGTTTGGTTCCCAGTACTCACATGGCGGCTAATATCCATCAGTAACTTAGGAGTTGATTTTTGTGTAGAATGAGAGATAAAGATCTAATTTCATTCTTTTGATGCAGATATCTAGTTTTCCCAGCACCATTTGATAAAGAGGCAGTCTTTTCTCCATTGTATATTTTTGGCATCTTTGTCAAAAATTAGACTGTAGTGGCTTGACTTTATATCTGGATCTTCTATTCTGTTCCATTGGTCAACGTGTGTGTGTGGTGTGTGTGTGTGTGTGTGTGTGTGTGTGTGTGTGTGTGCATGTGTGTGTGCGTGTGCATGTGTGTGTGTGCGTGTGCATCTGCGTGTGTGTGTGTGTGTGTGTGCCAGACCATACTGTTCTGTACTTTGACTCTATGATATAACTTGAACTCAGGCATGGTGAATACCTATAGCATTATTCTTTTTGTTTAGATTTGCTTTGACTATCTGAAGTCTTTTGTGGCTATAAATGAATTGTATGATTGATTTTTCTATTTCTGTGAAGAATGACAGAGTTTTTATGGGAATTGTATTTAGTCTGTAGATTGCTTTGGGTAAAATAGCCATTTTTCACAATATGGGGTCTTCTTCTAACCCATCGTCATGTAAAACCTGATTAACCTGATATTCTTTTTTGTTTTGTTTTGTTTTTTCATGGACCTTTGTTTTGTTTTAAAGCAGTCTCACTATATAGTACTGGTTTGCCCGAAACTTGTTATATAGATCAGGATGGCTTCAAACTGCCTGCCTCTTAAGTGCTGGAATTAAAGTAGTGTGCTGATATGCCTGACTAAAACCTGATATTCTTAATCACTAATATTCCTTTCTTCAAAGGATCTTATTAAGGACTCACTATACCAAATTTTACTAAAATGTTGGCTAGTTAATTTGGCTAAGCGCTTAATTTCCTTGATGCAATCAATTTCAGAGAATAAATCTGAGAGTGTGCATTTATGTTATGTTTTTTTCAAGCATTTACTTTTTTCCTTAAAAACTTGTCCATTTATATTCATGTTTGTTTTTTAGTTTATCTTCCTTTATTCTTTTTGAATAAGGAAAAAACCTTTGGAAGATTACAAAAAAGTTTAGTATAATTAGGATCATCTTGTCAGGATAGCGTATCCCTTTATTAATGACCCTTCTCTTCTGATTTCAGCGGTGGGGAAAGATCGTTTTCCTTGGGTCCTGGGGATCCAGCTTCTGAGCCAAGTGCTGAGTTCATGTCCTGTATTTATCTTAGGCCAGTTACCTCTTTGGGCTGCTGTTGATTCAATTTAAAACAAGAGGGTGAGATGAAGTCAATATAGAGAAGTCTCCTGCAGCATTAATGGCCCACGATTCCTTGTAATTTTAGAAGAGGATGTGGATTAGAGAATACAATTTTCAGTCAATTTTTACTGTGAGACCATTAGTAATAATAGACGGAATGGCTCTGACCAACTAATAGATTGATTAGACAGTTACTAAGTTCTTTCCAACACTGAAATCTGTGATTGAGATAGCACTTCATTGTAATGTCATAGTTCTTGGTAGTATTTCAAAGGGGGTTCGTTTGTTTTATCATTTCTGATCCTCAGAGGAACAATACAAAGTCAGGAGGAGAATTTTTTTGCCATGCTGTACAAATGGAGGAAATGAAGATGAAGTGTGACCTTGGGTCACTCTGCAAACTGCAGCCAGAATGGGAACAGAGAGTTTCTGACCCTCACTCTCTCTTCTCAGTACTACAGCATTCTCATGCTCAATAAATATTAACTACTAAAGAAGGTCGCCTAATACGAAGCTACATTTTATTACAGTTTGACAGGTGAGTAATCCTTTGTGATAAATTCCTTCTTGGCAAAGTCCAAAGTGTGTAGCTGAGCAGTTTGGGGTCATTTAGAAAGTCAAAAAAGGCTATTTGCAACTGCCTTAAAATCCAAAATCAGAAATGCCGGAGAGAGAATTTTGCTTGTTCTTTTACATTTATGAAGAAACAGTAATTAATCCACTAAATTCTCCTTGACTTAGGATGTATTTCTTGAAAACCTCAAGCCTTTCGCTGAGTATTGGAGATGATTAGTTATTACATAGATACAGACACCTGAATAAAATGTTATTTATAATCTTATGGAAAAACTCATCTGGAAAACTCATTATTTATTTAACTTTTATTTATTTATTTTTATTTTATGTGTATGCATGTATTGCCTGCATAAAATACATAATTTTATACAAATACTTATTATTGAGCTTGCTTATTAGCTGACTGTGCTTTTAGTGTCAACTTGACATGCCTGGGTTGAGGGATCCTCAATTGGGAAATTGCCTTCATTGGACTGGCCTGTGGCCATGTCCATGGGGCACCTTCTTGATTGTTGAGTGATGTGGGAGGGCCCAGCCCACTGCGGGTGGTGCCACCCCTGGGCAGGTAGGCCTGTGTTGCATAAGAAAGAAGGCTGAGCAGGGGCCAGGGGAGCAAGCCAGTAAGCAGCATTCCTCCATAGCCTGTGCTCCAGCTCCTGCCTCCAGTTACTTGCCCTGAGTTCCTACCTTGGGCTCCCTGATGAACTGGGGAGATGGAAGCTAAATAAACCCTCTCCTCCCTAAGTTGGTATTGGTCAGAATATTTTGTCACAGCAATGAAGAAACAAACTAGGACATTCATTTTGTTATTTTATTAAAGTTATACATAGATGTAATAGGAAAGGGTTAGTCTAGAAGGGTCCAGGTAACTTCCAGAAACTTGCAGTTATCAGGGCATGTTAGATCATGTAGCAGTTACTGTTATAGTTTAAAGTAATAAGATTACAGCTCTGCTTTTCCATGTATCAAGTACAGAAAGTATCTGCTGATTTCTGCCTAAAAAGATAGAAACTCCTGAGTTTGTACTTCCTTCAATTTCACTGTCCCCTTCCCATCTTCTAATTTGTGCTAGTTATGTGATTATATTTTAATTTAAACTTATTTACCTGGGCATGGTGGCTCACACCTGTAATCCCAGTATTGGAGAGACTGAGGCAAGAGGATTACCTCAAGGCTAAGGTCAGCCTGAGCTACAGGGTGAGACCTTGTCTTTGAAAAACAAAACTAAGGGGCTTGAGACCTGTTTCAGTGGTTAAGAGCACTTGTTGCTCTTGCAGAGAACTCAGGTTCAGTTCCCAGTACATGTTGACTCACAGTCACCTGTAATTCCATTTCCAGGAGCTCTGATGTCCTCTTCTGGCCTCTTTGGGCATCTGCACCATGTAAGCACACATATATACACTCAAGCAAACAGACATACACTTAAAAAATAAATCCTTAAAAGAAAAAAGTAAAACTCAAAAAGAAAAATGACCACCAATATTAAAAATTACTCTTTATACCTTTAAGTAATTTCCCTAAATGAAATTTCTGTGTTTATGAGGATTTTTGAGATAAGGTCCTACCCTGCAAACCAGGCTGACCTTGAATTTATGGTCTTTTTGCTTCCTTCACTCAAGTACTAAGGATATACGCATGACCTCCCATACCAGATTGGATGGAACTACTTCTTGTTGTTGTTGTTTTAAGACAGGGTCTCACTACGTAGCCCCAGATGGTTTGAAACTTGCTATGTAGACCATCCCAGTCTGGCCTCAGATTCACAGTGATATACCTGCCTCTGAAGGTTGGGATTAAACCTTTTGTTTCCCATTTGTATAAGAGGGTCTGCCTCTTAGCTCTCTATCTGTATGAGTATGCTTTTATGTATATCCATGGTTTGCATATTTAGATTCTGCTGCAATTATAATTGAGTCTGTGAAGAAGAATAATGATATTCCACATGAAGCATGCAGTTGTACTGGGCACAAAGGACTTCTGTAACTGTCTGCAGTAATTATCAAGTGAGTGTGGTAAGGATAACCTATTCTAGAAGAAAATGTCTTCTCAATAATGGGAATGTTACAGTTCAAGTGAGAACTGTAACATTCTAAGCTTCAAGGTCTAGCTAGTATCCCTCCTTCCCTCCCCCTCTGACCCTGTCTCCCTGCCGTCCCTCCTTTGCTGGAGTTCTTTTCCTCTGGGACACACTCACATGGCATGGCTTCTTGTGTTGTTTCTAATTTGTTAAGACACTTTATTGACTTTTTTTTTTTGGTCTTTTTGAGACACGGTCTCCCTGTAGCCCCAGCTGTCCTAGAACTCACTATGTAAATCAGGCTGGGCTTGAATTCACAGAGATCCACCTGCCTCTGCCTCCTGAGTGCTGGGATTAAAGGTGTGCGCCACCACACTACTTTATTGACTTTTTGTTTTGTGTTTTTAAGAAGTAGTCATTAGGAATTTTTGAATGTTTAAATGTCTTTATTTCACCTCACATTTAACTGTTTGTCCAGGCTTATATGCCAAGATTTATGTATTTTTTTTTCAGAATTTTGAAGACATTCTGTCAATCCAGTGTAATATCTAGCTATGAGGACGTGATTTTTGTCTGTTTGATCCCAAAGACTTAAGACAATACATAGTATACAACATGTACTCAGTCTATACTGATTTTATTCTGTATTTATTATGATGACTATTATATGTGTGTATGCTGTATATGTGAGTGGAGATGAACATGTGGAAGTCAAAGGACGACTTTAGGAGTCGGTTCTTTCCTTCCACTGTGGGTTCCAGGGATTGAACTCAGGTCATTAAGTTCTTTAACATACTTAGCCATATTGTCAGGCATGTACAAATTTTATTAATGAAGTTCTCCTAGTGGTTAGAACTACCCTTTATCCCCCACAACCCCAAGAATTTTCTCCTTGTTCTTTGGATTCTAAATTTTCAACAGAATGCTTTTAGATGTGTGTGTGTGTATGTATGTGTGTGTGTGTGTGTGTGTGTGTGTTGTGTTTTTCTCCTCCTCTGTTTAGTAACTGATAGAATGTTTTTCAATTTAAAGTTATTTATTGTAGAGAAGTCATAAAATTATATTCTTATAGTATTAGATTTTTACAAACTGATTCTCTGTGTTAATTTTCTCTCTTGTGTTTTGTGATTTTCTGTCCTTTACTTTATAGTCAAGGTAGCCAAGTAGGTCTTCAGTTGTGTCTATATTGTTACTTAGCAATTCCTTTGGTCTTTTTTATTTTTAGTTTCTAATAACTCTCTTTTCTTGCGTTCTTCAATTGCAACTTTTTTTTTCTCAAGACAGAGTCTGATACTGTAGCTCAGGCTGGCCTCTAACTCATGATCCTCCTGCCTCAGTCTCTGGAGTGCTAGGATTAAAGGCATGAACCACCACCCCAGCTTGATTTCAACCTTTCATGGCAAATTGTAGTTGTTTAAGACTAGCAAGTCATAAATTCCTTCTGTGTCCTAATTAGCGTTTTTCTAATGTTATTTTAAGCATTCATTTCTTTAACACTGTTTTGGGAACATGATATTTATTTGTGTGTTGATTTGTTTTTTAAACAAATAATTTTCTTCTTCTGTTTAATTATCTTTCCCCTTCAAGTCAAGTTACTACACGTGTCTGAAGCTTTCACATTTGTACTGCTTTTGCTCAAAAGTCTGTTGTCACTTGTTGCTCATGCTAATGAATGAACTAAAAATTAGTTTGATTTACACAAAATTGATTTGTATAAATAGTTTTGTGGATTCCTCTCCAGTTGTTTGGGTCCTTTTTCTCTTTGAGTGGAATGACTGACAGGGATTCTGTACAAGTTGGTGGGACATATGGACATTCTCTAAAGGATGTCCTGTGGGCACAGAAGTTCATCTCCACAATAGCAATCGGAAAGAGAAGAGCATGGACAGTGCAGACCAGAACAGTCAGATAAGGGGGCAAGTTCTAGCCCTCGTTTCCAGCAGCCTGAGATATATATGTATATATGTATGTATATATGATACCTATATCTTACATGCACTATACATATAAGTATATGTGTATATTTATTCATGTGTGTACACCTGTGTGTGCATGTAGAAGCCAGAGGTCAATGTCAAGACTCTTCCGCTATCATTCACTCCCTTAGTTTTGGACCCACCAGTCCCAGTGATCTTCCTGTCTCTGCCTCCCCAGTGCTGGGATTATAGATCTTATACATGAGTGCTGGAGATCCAAACTCAAGTCCTCGTGCTTGCACAGCAAGCGCTTCACTGACTGAAGCATCTCCCCAGCCCTGTTATATCATGGAGATCTAGAAGAAAGGAGTTGGAAGGCTCCAAATATACAGAAATGATAAAGACTTGGAAATGCTAATGATTCTGATTTATTCATTGCACACTGTGCGAATGCGTGGCTTCATCACACTGTGTCACATAAATATGTACAATTATTACATGTCAGTGAAAAAGAAAGAACAAACCAGCAGGCTACTGAGGCATCCCAGTGGAGGAGGTGGCGATGCATGTTCATTCAGCTCCTCTGACTGTTTCTTCTCTGAGCTTGTAGAGATTTAGAGTTTCTTACTATCTCTTCTGAAGTCACAGGACCCTGGGTAGGAGCCTTCTCTGATCACTTGCTTTCTAAAGGGCAGTGCCCTGGCTTTTAGCCCAGGGGCAAAAGTCTCAGCTGCCATGCTCTGTTTACACAAGTCTCAGGAAAGGGGCCCAGCTGTCCCAAGGCACTGAATCCAGTTCAGTAATGAGGCCACTGATAATTGCCCCACAGCCCAACATTGCGTTGTTGACAGTGTGGAGCTTTTCGGAGATCCCATGGGAAGACACATGCTCATTCTTATGGCCTGGCCTGCAGTTTCTCCTGTGCTTGCTTCTCTGTCCATCCGTCCATCTATCCATTTACCACCCACATCAGGGCTTTCAGACATTTCTCAATTGTTCTCAGAACTTCTGTGCTGATGATGCTCTCTCTATTTCTGACTGATATTATCTCATTTTTTTTGAGAGTCTCTTTTGAGCTGGTGAGATGAGTCAGTGGATTCCAAGCTCTTATATTTATTATATATGTATAATAGAATTTCTTTTGAGAATACCCTGAACCACACAGAGTTCAAAATTAGTCTGAGTTGCAGATAGGCTTTGTCTTGAAAAACCAAATAAGACAAGAATCTTTCCTGTCACTTTAATGGGAATGTGGGACATTGAAGATATAAACGTATGCATTGAATCAGCATCTGTGTGTGTGTGTGTGTGTGTTTGTGTGTGTGCGTGTGTATGGTCTGTGTCTGTGTGGCTGCATATTTTTGTGTGCATATGAATACACACATACCTTTGAAAAGTAAATACAATAATGCATCCACTCAATCTCTGGGTTGCAAAGTTGATTGCAATCTTTTACTGTGTTTATAGTTATTTAAAAATAATGTTAAACAGTTTCAGGATTTGCCATTATAAAGTTTGAAAACAAAAATATTTTAAGTGACATTAAAATTCTTTTATAGAATTACTTGTCTGTGATTATTAGTACTTTCTCTGTTTACCGCTAAATACGAATGTTCACTTACCAAGGCTTGGTCTCCGGCCAAGACCAAGAAGTACTGCTCAACTCTCATGTCCACCCCCAATACTTAAATATCTTTTTTTAACTTCAGTTCTGGGGATTGAACCTAGCACCTTGCTCTTACCAAGCATAACTTTTCCCTCTGATCCATACCTCTAACCCATACAATTTAGTTTCCTAATTCAGATTTCTATCTTTAAAATTGTTAAAGAAGTGTTTAACTTAGGGAAAAAAACAACCACAGAACGTCTGATTGCACAAAACAGCACCCCAATTCTGAAAGGAACAATGTATTCACTTTATTAAAGTAAGATCAAATCTGGTCTCTGGCTGAGGACATAGTCCAGTGAAAGCCATGGAATTGGGGTGTTCACATCTAATTCCAAGGAAAGGGGACAGAGAAAGCACTAATAATCACAAGCAATTCTATAAAAGAATTTTAATGTCACTTAAAATATTTCTTGTTTTCAAACTTTCATACACATGCATGAAAGCCTAAGTAAAATCCCTTATCAAAATAAAAAAATCTGGGCTCTGTCACTCACTAACCCTGGAAAAATAGTGCAAGTTTCTAAACCTCAGTTTTCTGAACCTTAAAGTGACCATAGTAATAGTACCTGTGCCACAGACGAGTTTTGAAGTTTAAGACAATATACCTAAACTCCTTAACACAGTCCAAGTCACATAGTCAGGGCCTCATTAAATGTCAACATTTATTATTGATACCTGAAAATAATACAGAACAGTTCTGAAATTAATAAACAATGCCTTCTTGTTAAGATATCAGTAAAAATCTGAGGAATATTCACTACTTCCTAGTTCCATCTAACTTGTCTTTTTTGGTACCTTTTCATTTTACTATAATTCACATGACAAAATTTCCCATGCCACACATGTTCAGCATGGAGTTCAGTGACATGAAGTACATTCACATCGTTGTGCAACCACTACCAGTGTTCATCTCTAGACTATCTTCTCCCTTGCAAAACTGAAACCCTGCACCTTTCAAACAGTATTTCCCCACTTTCTCTTCTCCTCAGTCCCTGGCAACCACTATTCTACTTTCTGTCTTTGGGATTCTGGTACTCTAAGACACTTCATATATGTAGAATTATGTGGTATTTTTTCTGTAGTGACTGTCGTTTTTTACTCAGCATAATACCTGCAAGAGATTTGTAGGAAGGATCAAAATCTCATTCTTTTTTAAGACTGAATAATATTCCATGTATGTATACACCATCTTCTGTAAGCACACTTGGTTGCTCCTATCTTTAGGCTACTGTGATTAATGTTGCTGCCAACATAGGAATGTAAATATCCATTCAGATACACTTTCACTTCTTTTCAGTGCACACCCTGAGGTAGAACTGTATCATGTGGCATGTGATATTTTTAAAAAAATTCTTACAGTTTGTATTTCTGTTTGCTGGGTCTAGATGCCATGTATCACATCTGTTTTCTCCTTTGCTTCACAGATAGACATGCTGATGCATCTTTCCAAAGAGTGGAGGCTGATCTCTTTTCCGAAGCCTAGCTTACAGCCAACCTGATGACCCAAGGGGATCTGCTCACCTGTCCCAAGAACTCTTCTGGGACAAGGAGGCTCCTTTTGTGGACTTATATGAGATAGGGGTACCCTTTCTGTACGCCACCATAGACAACTCTGTAAAACTTGCCCTCAGCTACCCATCAGGGAGCAAAGAGGCTTCCACTTCTGTGTACAATGTACTTCTATTGAGACGTTCTACAAATGGTTTTGAATACCTGCAGTGTGCCAGACATGGGCTAGACAGCAGGAGTACAAAAGTGTGTGACTCTCCATGCCCTGGGAGTTCAGTGTGCCGTGGCCACATAGGTGTTCCAGCCCTTCCAAGATCCCCTTAGGTGCTGGATTACATTGTCTCGCACAAGGATATTTTAGAAAGTTGCCCAAGAATATGCCCCCCACAAGAAAAATAACACGAAATTATACATTCATAATTAGACACAAGGCTTTGAAAGGGATCAGCGCAAACAGTAAGAAGAATCTGAAATGATGAGCTTCACTTGTTTCATGGTAAACCTGCATTTGGATTTGAAGAATTTCGGAAAGACCCTTTTCCCTCCCCCGCCCTCTCCCTCAGTGTTCCCACTGTGCGCCTTACCTTTCTGGCATCATCTTCCCTTCACAGTTAGGAAATTAAGGACTCTGTGATGCTGGAACCATTTGGGAGCTAAAGAACACTTAGGTTCATAGACTCTTCAGTTTTCCATGGCCTAAGAAGCTTACAATGGCAAAGATTAGGCCTTCGATAAATTAGTTTGAAAAATAGATGCCCATTGTAGGAATCTGGCACAAAGAACAAAACAATCTGAGCTGTTCCTAGGTTACCGCCCAGAGATAAGCATGGTCAAACTTCCGGTACATGTCCTCCTAGGTTGATTTGGGAACGTTTCTGGGCCATGTATTTTGTAGATGTATACTTTATTATTTCAGGAATTATTCTTTTCTTATGGAAAGGAAAAGATAGACATCCAAACACTATTGTTGATCTGGTCCTAAAGGTGAAGTCAGCTCGATTTCACAAAAAAATGTAGTTGCTGCCATCTATAGGAGAGGTGCTGAAATATTGAAACAACTGATATTATGAGAGCTAATTTCATGTTTGCTTGTTTTCATAATATTTTTTATTCTTTGAGAATTTTATAATGCATTCAAAGTATTTCAATCATACTCATTCTCAACTCCTCCCCCTTACTCCTCTGAGGTCCATCCCCATCCCATGTGCCCCTCCAAACTTAATCTCTGTCATTTTATTTTATTTTTATATTTATTGAATTTTCGTGTATTTCATACACAATATTTTAATCATCTTTATACCCCTTCCCCATCGACATCCTCTCCTAGCCCCTCAACTGGATTTTATGCATTCTGTCATTTATGTCAAGGCCTATGGAGTCTAGTTAGTGTCCCCAGATGACCCTCAGTGCAAGTTCATCCACTAGGGTCTAGTAAGCCTATCTAGAGTCCCTCCCTTAAAGAAGATCAACTCTTCCTCACTCACCCAGCAGTAATCAACCGCCCAATAGTTAGTTCTTCAGTTAAGATTGGGGCCTGCTGCACATTTCCACAGTTCTGTGCTAGGTTTTTGTCTGCTTCAGATGGCATGGGTCCTGTGCATGCTGACACCATTGCTGTAGGTTCATATGAGCACGGTCCCAGGAGCCTGTTGGACTCTATTTCCCTACAGTCATCACCTCCTCCTCTGGTTCTTACAATCTTTCTACCCCCCTTTCCTCAGTGGTCCCTGAGCCCTGGGTGGGTGAAGTGTAATATAGGAGTCCTGTCCAAGGACTCTGAAGACTCTTAAGTCTCAATACTTTGGCCATTTGTGGCCTTTTGTGTTCATTGCCCTCTGTTGCATGAGGAAGTTTCATTGATGAGAGTTGAGAGAGGCATTAGTATTCTCTCTATAACCCCTATTCTACTATGTTCCATGAGCCTTAGGTGTAGAGTTTCCATTTTAGATGTGTCACTTAGGGTTGGGTATTTCACAGATACTTAATTTCTGTGTGTGACCTGTAATAGTCTCTGTAATAGAACTCTGTAATAGTCTCCACGTGTTGCAAAAGAAGCTTATTTGATGAGTGGTGACTGGCATACTTGTCTATAAATATAAGGATCCATATTTAGCACATAGTAAAAAATTATATTTGTCTAGGGATGTGACAACCTTTAGGTTTTCTCTGTGATCTATGACTTCTCCAGCCATGTGTATTTGGCTATGTTCACAGTACCACACATGAGTTCCCTCTCATTAAGTTCAATTAGGTAGCTATTGATCATTCCCAAGATAAAAGTGCACTACTGCCCCAATATAGTTTGCTATGCCTGTCATTGTTGTAGTTATTAGGCATGAAAGCTGAGGTTGGCTCATCAATCAATGTTCTCCCTTACCAGCTTGCATAGTGTTGTCTAGAACTGTGAGAACTAAGGTGGTTTTCAGGTCAGTTACAGCTCCATTGCTCCAAGTCCTGTGACTGAAGTATGTCCTATCTTCAGCAGTGGGGTCTTACCTTCAGGTTCTGGGAAACAACCAAGGGCTGTGGCAATAGCCTGTATAATTTTGGAAGTCTCTTGGACTACCCTGGCCAACATTCAAAGGGAGGTTTTTTTCTGTCTGACACTGTTTCTTGTTATATGGCCTTCAACTGTACACATAGCCTCATGTAGAGATATTGTATGTGTAAGTTTTCACTATGTTTTTTAATTATTATGTTTCCTTTTTTAACACCAGCTAAGTATTATTTATCTCTCCTCTCTCCTTGTTTAACCCTCTTTCCTCCCTCTCCAGTTAGGGAACCCACATTTTCCTCATTTCACCCTTAATATCCTTTATTTAAAAATTTTTTTTGATTCAAGAATTTCATTCATTGTATTTTGATTATATTCAGGTACCCCCTCATTTCCACCCCAGCCTGGGAACTTGTGAGCCCCTCCCCCATCCATGCTGGGATATTGACTGGCTCGATCTTGTGCAGGCCTGGTGTGGGCAGCTACAGCTGCTGTGAGTTCATGAGTGCAGCAGTCTTGTCATGTCCATACATATATTCTTTGTGAAAATTCCTTTAAAATGTTTTATTTTAATAAATAGGTAGTGTACGTACTAACATAAAATTTTAAGTGACAAAATAGCATAAAGTAAAAAGTAGGTCCCATGCTTCCCCTATATTTCTCCACAGCCCCATGTGTCAGAAACAATCTCTATGAACAATTTCTTGTGTATACTTTCAGAAATATCCTGTGCATACACAAAACCCAGTGCTTCTGCATGTATGTATACAATTATCTTTTCTTCATGAGTGGCAGTATGCTAAAATCACATATTTGAAGGTGAAAGGTCCCCATAGGCTAATGTAGAACATATGGCCCTCTGTTGCTGGCATTGTTTGGGGAATCTGGTATCTTTGAGATGTGGGATCTAGCTGGTTGATATAGGCTGTTGGTGACAGGCCTTGAAGCTGATACTAGTTTTGAGTTTTATATTTATTTATTTTTTTACAGAAAAATTCATTTTTAATGCAACTGACACTAAGATGTTTGCACATGTGTTTATGATCTCTATATATATTATTACTAGTCACAGTCGGTTACTTTCTGAGTTCCTTGGCATCTGAGCATGCATATATAGTCATCAGGTAGATTTCAATGGTAATGGTTTTCACATCTACTAATTATTAAGGATGGTTAGAAGAAGCATTTCATTACAGCTTTAACATATTCAGTAACAATTTCCAGAGCAAGGATACATCTCTTTCAAAAGTGGCTGTAAATTTTTAAGTTCAGAGTTGAATTAATAGTTATTTTTTTAATTGAAGTTTTGTGATTTTCATACACTATAGTTTAATGGCATTGAGATTCTATCCCCAATCCACACCTCCCCTACCACTTCCCCTGACCAAGGTAGTGTACTCTCATATATAAAATATGGCCTATGGAGTCTGATTTGTGTCACCCAATAATGTCCTTCAGTGTGGGCCCGTCCACTGAGCCTACCAAGAGACCCATCCCTGTGAGAGACTGTTTTTTCCTCTCCCAGCATCCACCAATTTCCAAAAGATCCTTAGATTGGGGTGGGATTTCTTACTCACCTCCCCATGTCTAGGCTTGGATTTTGTCTGGTTTGAGCTTCAAGGAGGAGGCTTCTAGGTTAGTTCCAGCTCCATTGTTCCAAGTCCTGTGTCTGAAGTGTAGCCGGTCTTCAACAATAGGGTCTTACCAAGTTCTGGGAAAAAAATCAAAGGCTATGGCAATAGCCTGGGTTATTTTGGGAGTCTCTTGGGCTATCCTAACCAACAACTCAAAGGAAGGGTTTTTTTTCCTGCTTTGTTCTGTAGTTTTTGTTATATAGACCTCAGCTATACACATGCATTCATATGTTTATTGTATGTGTATTTTTCTGTAGGACTTTGAACTAATACATTTCCCTCTGGTTTTTTTTATACCATCTAAGCATTATTTATCTTTCCTCTCTCTCACTCTGTATAACCCTAACCCTGTACTCTCCTTAGTTAAAGTATTCTGCCCTTTCCCCCATTTCTCCCTTAATAATATCTGTCTCCTACTATCCCCATCTCTCAAACTCCTTTTTCCTATTTATCCCCATGGTTCTTTTTCCATTTTCCTGGTTTCTGAAGTTACATCCAGATATATACTCAAATCTAGGGGTTTGGAGAATACATAGGCAGTACCTTACAAGATATAGGTACAGGAAAGGAACTAGTGTTCTAAATCAACACTAGTCACTCAGGAATTAGGGGCTACAATCAATAAACGGGACTTCATTAAACTACAGTTTCTGTACAGCAAAGGAAACAGCCACTGAGTGAAGAGAAAGCCTGTGTGGGGGAACATCTTCACCAGCTAGTCATCTGATAGAGGATTACTCCAGAGCTCCCAAAAGAAGAAACAACAATGGCCGAGAAATGCTTTAAAAAGTGTTCCACATCCTTAGTAATTAGGGAAATGCAAATCAAAACTATCTTAAGATTTCATCTAACTCCAGTCAGAATGGTTACGATTAAGAGACCAGATGACAGCTAATGCTGGTGTGGACACGAGGAAAGGGGAACCTTCATCCATTTTAAAAGCTAATAATAAATCTACCATGTGACCCAGTTATACCACTCACTGACATATACCCAACGGACTCATCCTACTACAGGGATACTTGCACAGCCATGTTTATTGCTGCTCTTTTCACAATAGCTAAGAAATGGAAACAACCTAAACATCCCTCAACTGAGGAATGGATAATAAAATGTGGTACATTTACACAATGGAGTTCTACTCAACGGTAAAGTAAAACAAAATCATGAAATTTGCAGGTAAATGGATGGGACTAGAAACTGTTATACTAAATGAAGTAACACAGATTGGATCGACAAGCAGCATGCATTCTCCCTCATTTCCAGATCTTAGCTTTGAGTTTTAGACAGAACTCCCTTGACTTCCTGTCTGCTAAAGTGGCTGACATGACCAGCCACCAGCTTCTATAGCCATAGACCGACCTGCTTCTGCTGTCACGCCTTCCCCATCATGATGGGCTGCTACGCCTTGAAACCAGGAGTGAAAATCGAACTTTCCTCCTTTAAGTTGCTCTGCTAAGTGTTTGCAGAGCCACAAGGAAAACAATTTCTATGTCATGAGTCTACTTTGCATTTGTTTGTCTGTGTGTTCTCTTCTCAAAGGTTCACACTAGCGTATTTGGATGACTTTTCGAAACATGCTTTCATTATGTTCTGTTTCATTGTATTCGTGTGTTGAACCAATCTCCAACAAGCAGATCCTTTTTGATTGTTGTTGCTTATTTGTTTATTTAATTTTGAGATATAGTCTCACTATGTAGCCCGGCTGACCTCACACTTGTGACTCTCCCATCTCAGCCTCCTTGAGTGCTGGGATGACAAACAAATACCTAGTGCCTTGCTTGCTCATATATTTGAGTTAGTCTCCACTTTTCTTATTTCATCTTCAGTGATGTGATGACATCCTTTGTATATAACCTTTGTACACATGTAAAAAATACATAAGGTTATGACCCTAGAGTGGAAATTATTGAGACTTGATTTCTTATCCAACTCTACCCCTCCCCCCATCTCCCTTCCCCCATTTTCCAGTACAATTATTAAATGTTAAGTCAGAAATTAGTGCTTACATTGTGATGTCTATAAAGTGTTACTCACCACTGAGGCATAAAGCATATTGTAATCATATTGTCTTCCCTACAGAACCTCTGCTTTCCTGACGTCAATCATTACTAATCCAGGGTAAGGGGAATGTGGAGGAATTAGGTCATCAAACGAGCACATTTCAAATGCTCTTATCACAGGAAATGAGCATTTGAGATGCTCTGAGCGCACTGGATCCCCTGGAGCTGGAGTTACATACAGACAGTTGTGAGCCACTCAATGTGGGTACTGGGAACTGAACTTGGGGCCTCTGCAAGAGCAGCAAGTGCTCTTAACTGCTAAGTCATCTCTCTAGCCCCATATAACATCACTTTTACCCCATACATATAAGCGACCTAAATTATCGGTTTACAATGATAAAAATAGAAAAGTTAAAATATGTAATTTCTGCAAGAACAATCAGTGTTCCTTGCAGACGACATGGGTTTGAGTCCCAGTACCCACATGGCAGCTAACAACTGTCCAAAACTCCAGTTCCAGGGGATCTGATAGTCTCTTCTGTTCTCCGTGGCATTGCACAACACTAGTGCACTTACCTACATGCAGGCAATACACGCATACACGTAAAATAAAAATAATAAATAAAATATTTTTAAAAAATAAGTCATTTCTTCTCCTCACCATTGAGTAGTTGCTTAGTTTTCACATATTATTATAAAATACCACCCCTAAGAATTCTAGCAGGTTTGGTAAACTCTTCATCATAATTTTCCCTCAAATTCTGCAACACATGAAATAAAAATCAATTCTTTCTCCCTAAACATCTCCAATTCACACTTCCACAGCCTGCTGTGGCTGCTGCTTACTAGATATGAGAGACATTTCAGTTGCAGATAAATTTCTCTCAGAATTTTGAGACTGAGGCTCTACATGGAATTCTGTATTGCTATTGAAAAGTCAGTGAGACTGCTGACCCTTAAGTAGTGTGTGACTTGTTATTTTTTTTTTTAAATTCTTGAACATTTTAGAATCTTCTTTATTTCCAAGGCTCTAAAATCTTAGGTTGATGTGCTTTAAGAGTATGTAGCAGAGGATTGGAACCCCGGGAAGCACATCTTCCATCCACAGTAAAGAGAGGTTTTGCAGACGCCTGGGTCTGGTCTGTATGATGCTTCCAGCTCCCTTGCTCCAGGCAGAACATTGCAGCTAGTTCTTTCCAACAAAAGGAACACAGGCAGAATCGCTGCGTGCCAGCACAGGGTGGGAGTGAGGGACTGGGCTAGAGGGATGCCCCTAACTCATGGACTCAGGAAAATCAATGTCCATGTTTATACCTTTGCTCTGGCATCTGTCAGCCCCACACGCCATTCCTCACCTGTTTGGTGCTTGATGACCCTATGTCTGCCCTCTTGTGACAACTGACCCACACCTTCATGTCCCTTTCTCCTGGTCTTCAGGTTGAAATGATCTCTGATAAATTATTTCTCACCCTTTCATTTCCCATCTTTCAAATATTTATCCAAATCCTCTTCTATCTCTGTGTCTTTATGAATCAATCATACCATCTTCCCTCCCTAACCATTGCATGGAGGAGGTTGTGCGGAGGTATGTTACTTTGAGCTACTGTGAAAAATAACTACAAAAGTAGTGGCTTAATGTAACAGAAAATTGGGCCTGGAGAGATGGATCAGCAGTTAAGAGCACACACTACTCTTGCAGATGACCTGAGTTCTATTCCCAGCACCCATACTGGGTAGCTAACAACTACCTATAACTACAGCTCCAGATGCTCTGGCACTCTCTTTTGACCTCTGCAGGCACCTGTGCTCACATGTACACATTCTCACAAACAGACACACTCATGTACACAGATTTAAAAATAAAACAAACCTTAAAAACAATAGCAGAAATTTATTCTCACACAGTTCTAAAAGGTAGACGAGTAAAATCGATTTCATTGGTCCAAATCAAGGTGTTGACAAGGCCACATGACCTCTGTATAAGTTACTGTTTTTTCAATGCTACGCCTGCACCCATGTCATGCACAGAGAACAGAAGATGGTGCCATATACCCTGGAACTTGGGTTATAGACAGTTGTTAGCTGCCATGTGAGTGCTGAGAACTGAACCCAGGTCCTCTGCAAGAGCAGCCAGTGCTCTTGACTGCTGAGCCATCTCTCCAACCCCTAGCTGCTTTTCTTATTACAGTAACCAAACACCTGACAAGAAGCAATTTAGGAGAAGGAATTATTCGGAGTCACGGTCTGAGGACACAGTCCATCAGGGCAGGGAAGGCAGGGTGGCAAGGGTGGCTCAAGGCTGTGGCAGCAGGAGTGAGGGGCTGTTTGCTCACACCTTAGTGGACCAGACACCAGAGAGACTAGAACAGGATGCATTATGGAACTGTTAGCCTCAAGCCTGGCCCTCTAGTGGCCCACTTCCTCTAGCTAGTTCTCACTTCCACAAGGTTCCAGAACCTCTCAAAAAATGCCACCATCTGGGACCAAATACTCAAACACATTAGTGATGGAAGACATTTTACATCCAAACAGTAACACCATTTGAAACTTTAGGGAAGCATCCTGCCCTGTCTTTTCTAGCTTCTCCAGGCGGTTGGACTCCCTTGGCTTGTGGCTGCATCGCTCTGATTTCTGCCTCGATAGTCACATTGTTTCCTGTTCTTTGTTTGGGTCAGACCTCCTTCTTCCTCCCTCCTTCAAGGATAACATGATTTTGCACTTAAAGCCCACCCACATTATTTTCTCATCTCAAGGCCCTCACCTTCCTCACATCTACAAAGTTGGCCATGTTAGGAAGTATTCACAGGTTCTGAGGCCAGGGGTGTGGGTGCATCTTTGTCAGCTAATACATCATTTGCCACAGAAGATGAACAGCACGTGGGCAGCCCACTCTTTTTCTTTTTGAGACCGGGTCTCACTATGCTGCTCTGGTTGGCCTTGAATTCACTACCTTCCTGCCTCTGCCTCTCAAGTACTGGGATCACAGACAAGTGCCACCATACCCTGCTGTCCACCATATTCAGTGGGCATCATTTCCATGATTTCTTCTAGTGCCTTTGGTTTTAGGTTTTTTTTTCCCCCCTGCATTTAAATCCCTGATTCAGCTTGAATTTATTTGGGAATGAAACTTCCCCTTTTATCCTATGCTCCAATTACTAAATATTTTGTCTTTTCTCCTTCAAGATAAAAGTGACTCTTTTAAAAAATATATTTATTTTCCTACAAGTACAAAAAAAATTAACTTAAAAAAAAAGATGTAATTTTGAGAACTTGCCTTTGCTCACTTTGGGTTCTGGTGAGTAACATGCCTGCTTCTGTGTGGAGAATGGAAAGCCCCTTGTGCACACGTCACTCATCTGATGACAGCTCCCCCAGCATAAGCTGGCATATTCTAGGCACTTAGCATTGCTCCTGCAGACAAACAACAGGGCAAGGCTGTGTTGGTTAGGAATGACACCCTTCCACTCTTTCTGGCCTTTCCCAGTCTCACAAGCAGCAACCCACTTTGAGACATCTTTGAGACATGTCACTACAATGCCTGCGGTGAGTGGCGAGAAGACAAAGCTAGTCATGAGCCTAATCACACTTCCCAGGGCTCAGAGGTCTGACTGCTCCTCAGATTAATTCTGAGAGACTACAGAACGTTTGCTGGCCTCCTGTTCCCGGCACAGCCAAAGCAAATAGCCAATTGCTTTTATGGGAGTTTCTGTGCAGGCTGTGAATAAGGACTTTTCTATCTCAGCCTTCTTTTCACTCAGTTAAAGATGATTTAGAGCAGGCCAGGGTAATTGCTTTGCTTTAGAGCACTGTAATTCAGTTCTTTTTGGGACCTTCTGTATGTGAGTCATGTTTGTAGCAGTGATGAGAAATGTAAACAGAATGATTATTTCTGAAAACTCAAGATTTCAAGCCGGTTCTTATTTTTTTTTTGAGATGTCCATCTCTTTGCCACGTGTGTGTGTGTGTGTGTGTGTGTGTGTGTGTGTGTGCGCGTGCGTGCATATATGTGTGGAGGAGAGACGATAACTTACAAAAACTCAAGATTTCAAGCCGGTTCTTATTTTTTTTTAATTACATTTATTTTTAGTGTGTGTGTGTGTGTGTGTGTGTGTGTGTGTGCACGCGCGTGCATATATGTGTGGAGGAGAGACGATAACTTACAAGTCAGTTCTCTCCTTCTACCACATGGGTCCTGGAATTGAACTCAGCTTATCAGGCTTCGTAGCCATTGCCATTTCACCCAATGAGCCATCTTACCTCCCCCTGAAGCTGGATTATTGATTTCTATTTTATTGCTAGCTGTAGTTCTCTTTTTCTCTTACAAAAAAGTAGTATTTATCTACTTTTAAAACTTTTTCTTTAGACAGAATCTTGCTGTATTGTCCAAACTGGGCCCAAACTCCTGGGCTATCAGGGATCCTCTTGCCTCAACTTCTCAAGTACCTTGGAATACAGGCAGGCACT
>NW_008337842.1:4275289-4290822 GCF_000622305.1 Nannospalax galili | reverse complement strand
TCAGAGGAGGCTGTTGGATCCCCTGGAACTGGAGTTACGGACAGTTGTTAGCTGCCATGTGGGTGCTGGGATTCAGACCCAGGTCTTCTGCAAGAACAACCAGCGTTCTTAACCGCTGAGCCATCTCTCCAGCCTGACATTCATATTTTTAAAAGGGTGACAGAATTTGAATTATATTTTTGTCCCAAGAACTAATGTAACAAATGCTTCTTGATTTTATAATCCTCCCTCCCTCCCTCCCTTTCTCCCTTCTCTTCTTCCTCCTTCCTTTCTGTCTGTCTTTCTGTCTCTCTGTCCCTCTCTGTGACTCTCTCGTTTCCTTTTTTATCTATTTATTATTTTTACCTTATGTGTATGGGCATAATGCCTGCAGGTATGTAAGTGCACTCACGTTGTGCAATGCCCTGGAGACCAGAAGAGGGCGTTAGACCCTCTGGAACTGGAGTTACGGACGGTTGTCAGCTGCCATGTGGGTGCTGGGATTTGAACCCAGTTTCTCTGCAAGAGCAGTCAGTGCTCTGAACCACTGAGCTATCTCTCCAGGCTCTCTTGTTTCCTTTTGAGCCAGTCTTCCTCTGGCTTGATCTTCCTGCCTCAGTCTACCCAGTGCTGGGGATTCCAAGCTCCACACAGTCGTTTCTTTTACACGTTGGTAACTTTTGTTTGTTTTGTTCTGCACTCCTCAAGTCCCCACCTCTGGATCAGCGACGCAGGAACACCTATGTCTGTGATGTCATGGCTCTTTCTTTCATTGGTGATCTAGATTTTTACATATTCCATCTTGTTATTTTCCACAGTTTCTGTTTCTAGTATCCTTGGAGTTTAAATCTCTTATGCTTGTCTGACACTGGTTCTTTCTCTTTATCAAGATGCAACAACTTTGTTCTAGGTCTCTATTTTTGTTTTGGAGTGTGCCAAAGGGAAAGGAAAGGAAACAGCAAGTCAAAAGGAAGCTGCGGGAGTGAGAAGAAAAGTGGGAGATGTGAGGACATGTGCTGCCTCTTAAGGTAGTCCATCTTTTCCTTCTTCAAAATTTTAGTCTAATATCAAAAAACACATTGAACTCTGAACTGTAGTCAAAGCCTGACATGTGAACAAATGGCTTTGAAGTGACAAAAACTGAGCTACAGACACTTCTTGCACCCCCTTCTTTTCCCCTAGGAGCTCTTGTACAAAACCTTAGCATACCACACTGCTGCCTAGGGCACAAAATGTTTGCTTCTTCAAGTTGCTAAAGGGAGGAGTTTTAGAATTAAAAACGTTATGTTTCAAATCTGGGCTTGGCTCTGTGACCTTGGACAATTATCAAACCTCCTTAAGATTTAGCTTCTCCATAGGTAATGTTTATTTCATCAGCAGTAAATAAGAAAAAAATATATAGAAATATTAATATAGTCCCTGGCACTTAACCCAGATATCAGCAGGCAGGACCCAAGGGGGCTGTAGGGTGAGGGAGGGCCTTTCTGTAGCCAGAAAGAGCACCTGCTGCCAGTGCCAAAAGCTGTTTAAGGCAGAGGAAACTGGGTCACTGGCTTAAGAAAGAGATTGAGTTCTCCTTGCTGTCTGAGGCCAGCAGTGCAAGGTTCCACCTTGCCTGCTTATGACCTGTGTCCTTCTGTAGCCCTAGCCACTATGAATATTCTCGGTAGTGACTGTGACTTTCCACTCTGACCAGTTTCTTGAAGTCAGCCTCTAATTCTACTCACTGCCTGAATGATCTGCAGCTCCCTTGCACATCTTATGGTGCTTTACAGTCACGTGGCCAAGCCCCAGTCCTGCTTAAATCCATCTGGCTTTCCACCCTAGTCCATGTCTGCATCTATGGAAGAGGGCCTACAACCTCCTTGACCAGTGCTAACGTCTGGACGTTAGTGTGTCCTCCTTCATCCTTTGAAACTTAATTCCCAATGAGATAATATTAAAAAGTAGGGCGTTTTGGGAAATTATAAAGTCATGAAGGTTCTGCCTTCATGAATGAAAGTTGCTTTTATAAAGGAGACTGAAGTGAGCATGTTCGCCTCCTTCTGGCCTTCATCCATGTAAGGACTCAGCAAGAGACACTATCTGGGGAATAGGGGTAGTTCAGTGGTGAAACACTTAGCGCTCACAAGGCTCTGAGTTTGATCTCTAATACTGCAAAAAAGGAGAGAGAAAATCCATCTGTGAGGACATCAAATCTGCTGGTGTATGCATCGTGGACACTCCAACCCCCAGAACGGTGAACAGCAAATTTCTATTATTTGTGCATTACCCAGTCCAAGATATGTAACCTGAGTGGACTATTGCTGCTCGGCGACATTACAAGTTCCCCTGGTTCTTAGTGTCTTCATTCTCCTTTCTCCAGGCTGATGAACAGAGGGGATGGAGCCTCATGACCTGGGCTTCCCCTTCCCTAGGTGCATAAGAGAGTGGTAGCCCTATGCATCCAAGGCAACACAACTATGCTCCCTCCTTTCCCTTCTTTTATTTTCTGAGACAGGGTCTCACTATGTAGCTTAGGCAATCCTTGAACTCGTGATCCTCCTGCCTCCACCTTGCAAGCACTGGGGTTAAAGGCATGTGCCACCAGGTCCAACATACCAGCCTACTCTGCAAAGTATGGCACTTCTCTCTCTAAGAAGAGGTCCTTCTTCAGTCAAACCCTCAAATCTGATTGAAAAATAAAGGAGCAAGTGATTCTTGGTAGCTGACAGGAGCTTCCAATGAAGGGGTAGGGATGGATGCAGAAGACTGTTCATCAGCACTCCTTGATTGGTGAGCCATCACTTCTGTCTGACGTTTCTGGTAATGACGTATGTGATGTATTTTAAAGTGATATAAAGACATATTTATGAGATATAATCCAACACATTTAATTTATGATCTTTTTTAGCATCACAATGAACAAATTAAGCAGAAATTAATTACTCCCATGTATCTGAGCATTTGTCAGTCACAGTTATTTGGGGGACATTACAGGCTTTCGCTTTAATACATTTTTTGACTTTCTCTCATATACTTGCTATAAAACTACACTCTTCGGCTTTGGTTTTGCATTTATTTATTTCTTTGTGTGGGAGGGAAGAGGTCAGAGTACAGCCTGCAGGAGTTGGTTTTTTTCTCTCGATGGGTCCCAGTTATGAAACTTGGGACATTAGGTTTGGCAGCAAACACCTTTACCCACTGAATCATTTTGCTGACTCACAGTCTTAATTTTAATATAATTACCAACTACTACTTCTCCAGAGAGTATCCCAGATGCACCTTTCACCCACTTCATCCTCCAAGGCTCATAGCTTTGTACATTTGGAAAAAGCAAACCCTTTGGTTCCAGATTGCAGTCAGGTTTGTTCTTTCTTTTGCGTGTGGCTCTCCCTGCTGTTTACTTTCTCAGTTCACTTCAGAGTCTCTCTCCTCCCCTCACTCCAACCAACTAGCTGGGCCCCTGGCCAGCTGCCTACTGGACTAGGTTTGTGCAATTTTGCAATCTGCCTGCAACTAGGTGACTATTTTCTCTCTCCTGGCTCCATCTAGTGGACTAAAATGACCAGCGCTGATCTCATTTCATTTAAAAATACTAGCTTTCTTTTCCTTTTTCCTTCTTCCTCATTTATTTTTTATTAGTTCTATGAGAATTTTGTGCAATGTGTTTTGATCATATTTACCCTCCCTCTCCCAAGTCCTCCCAGGTCCACCCCCTTCCCTACCCATCGAACTTTGTTTCTTCTTTTTTTCTTTTTCTTAAAAATCCATCAAGACCAATTTGTGCTGCTCATATCCTTGGGCACGTGGTCATCTACCGAAATGGTCGGCCTAACAGGGGCACACTATTTTTTTTTAAATTTAATTTTTATTATTTTTATTTTATGTATTTGAGCGTATTGCTTGCATGTGTGTAAGGGCACCTGTGTCATGCAATGCCTGCAGAGGTCAGAAGATGGCATCGGATCCCCTGGAACTGGAGTTATGGTCGGTTGTTACTGCCATGTGGGTGCTGGGAATTGAACCCGGATCTTCTGCAAGAGCAGCCCATGTTCTTAACTGCTGAGTCATCTCTCCAGGGGACAAGAAAATGGACTCTTCCTCTCTTAGAAGCTGTCAATTGCCAACAACTCCTCAGCCAGGGGTGAAACTTCCTGTTCCCCAACCCCATCCATGCTGGGATTTTGTCTGGCTTGCGTGTGCACAGGTCTTGTGCACACTGACACAATGTTTATACATCTACCTGGCTTGTTGTGTCTGGGAAATACTGTTCACTTGTCATCATCCACAGCCCCTGGCTCTTAGACTCTTTCCATCCTCTTTTCTGAAAAGATCTCTGAGCCTTGGGAGGACAGGGTGTGATACGGATGATCCGTTTAAGTCTGAGAATTCCAGTCTCTTATTCTCTGCACCTTGAGGAGTTTTGGTCTCTGTGTTAATCACTATTATATGCTGCCAAAAGAAACTTCTCTGATGAGGGTTGAGAGATACACGAATCTATGGATAAAATGATAAGTCATTAGGCGTTGGTTTAATACTATGCGCGTTTAGCAAAATAATTGTAATCAACCACTCTGGTTGGATTTAAGGCCTGCTCTACAAGATGAAACTCATACCTACCACTGTTATTGGGACCAAGAATCTGTGGCTAGATAGGTCCTAGGGGAGAACCTAATACTATTATTCGACTAAATGCCCTCATTTCTTCATGATGGCTTTGTTTGCAACCTTCCAATAGGGTAGGAATATGATGCATCTTCCTTTTAAATTATTCTTAGTCTGCTCAGACTGTTGTATATAAACTCCAGGATTTTCCCCCAAGCTGGCAAGCCCAGGGCCAAGATACCAGCAGATGTGGTATGTGGTGAGGGCCGGCTGTCTCATAGATGGCACTTTCTTGCTCTGTCCTCATGTGTTGGAATGATCAGAGGATCTTGGGGTCTCTTCCGTAAGAGCGTTAATCCCTTTCACAGACTTCTCCACATCTAATCTAATCATAATGCCCTTCCAAAGTCAATGGCTCTTCCTCTTCCACCGCCTTCTTCTCCCTTCCTCCTCCTCCTTCTCTCTTAGGGAACAGGTAAGAGTTCAGCATATTAATGGTGGTGGAAATGTGACCCACACATTAACTCCAAGCAATTATACTTTGCCACTTTCATACTCCTTGATCTGTTCTTGGACAGAGTAGAAAGGACTTCTTATGGTACCTGTGGACAGATTTCTTTATTATTTGGGCTACTAGGGACTTTCAGTAACTGTACTCTTCCATTCATGTTACTGATCATCAACTGCTTGTTTTTAAATTTCATTTGTTGTTATCTGGGGGAGGGGTGTACATTTGCCATGGCAGGTATGGAGGTCAGAAGACAACTTTCTGGAACTGGCTCACTCCTTCCACTTTTACATGGTTCAGGGATCCAACTCAAGTTATCAGGCTCTCAGGGCAAGTGCTTTTACCTGCTGAGCCATCTCATGCCCCCAATTGCTGTTTTGAATGTACATCGCTTTTCTGGAAGGCCTTTTGGTGATAGGTGATACTTTAAATAGGCTCACAAGAACTGACTTGGGTCTTGAATTCTAAGTGAACACACAGTTTCCAATCCCTTTCCCCAACTTATTCAGGGAAATCTGGTACATGAGGGTGTGTGAAAATTTCTAACACTTGAAATTAATTTTCTGTTTTGCTTTACTTGGACTCTCCAGCCCAGGGATAAGATCCTCTGTTTACTGATTATTTCAACTAATTGTTCATAATAATTATTGAATACCATGTGACCGGCAAAATGCTTGTTTGGACTTTGGGAGTATATTAAAAGTATTATCATCCTGAAGCCTATATTCTGGGGGTGGGAAAGGTTGCCAAGGAGACAAACAGCAAATCTATATGTGAGAAGGTTGGTAAGTATTGTACCAGTAAAGCAAGGAAGGGGCAGTACATGACATTTTATGATGGATAAAAGATTCACAAAAGAGTTAGAGAGATGGCTCAGCAGTTAAGAGCACTGGCTGCTCTTGCAGAGGACCCAGATTGGGTTCCTAGCACCCACACGATCATGGCTAACAGCCATCCATAACTTCATTTCCAGGGGATCTGATGCCCTCTTCTGGCCTCCATGGACACTGCATGCACAGGTGCACATACATTCAGGCAAAACGCTCATACACATAAAAAATAATTTTAAAAAGATTCACTAATAAGGTGACATTTGCAAAGATCCCTAAATTGAGGGAGAAAGGTATAGGGCCACCAGGGGAACAGCATCGCAGGCAAGAACATTAGGTAAGTAAAGAGGTCCTGGGGAAGAAAGACTTTTGCCTACAAAAGTACAGCTGAGGAGCCGTGGGTGGTGTGTGGCCTTGGGAGATTCCAACGTTACCTCTGTACTGACTGAAATAGGAAAGCATTGCATGCTCTGAGCAGAGAGGAGCGCAATGTGCCTTACATTTCTTACATGTTGTTCTGGCTGCTGTTTGCGAAGAAGCTAGAAGAGGAGCCCATGTAGAAGAGGAGAGATAAAAATAGACGCCTGCTCCCACAATACAAGTAAAAACTGAATGGCAGCTTTGATTAGGGTGGTGGCAGATGGAGGGCAAGGTGCATACCAGGATTTGCTGATGGAATGCTTAGATGTGGCTGAATTTGAGCCGAAGAACAGCTAGAGCACTGGGGCAGGGGTTTAGTTCAGGCTTAACTCTGTGGTCAGACATACGTTATGTGAGAGGCCCTGGGTTCAATCTAGCAAAGCAATAACACCAGTGGAAAAACCCTTAAAACCCAAGGATGGGGCCATTAGTGGAGATAGAGATGACTGTGAGAGGAGAAAGATTTACTTATTTATTTATTATTTATTTAGTAAAAGATGAAGGAGAGATCAATCATTTTAAGCTGAGGAGATGGTTCAGTCAGTAAAGCACTTGTCATGCAAGCATGAAGACCTGAGTCTGGTTTCCCAGCACCCACATAAAAAGCTGGGCATAGCATCACATGCCTGTAATCTCAATACCATGGAAGTGAAGTTATGAGAATCCCAGGGACTGGTTGACTAGCTGAATCAGCGTCTTAGATTCAGGGAGAGACTCTGTCTGAAAACATGAGGTGGGGAAGCACACCGTGATTGATAAAAACAACCGATGTTGACCTCTGAGCGCTACACACATGTACCTTTGTGCACATGGATGTACACATACTGGAACGCCTGCAAACACACAAGAAATCAATCATTTCACTCATTGTTTTGTATATTAATATGAGCTTCCTATTAGTTTCTAAGTGGAGAGGTTAAGTAGGTAATTATAAAATCAGATTTAGAGTTAGACTAGTAGTATGACCTAGACATAGAAAATTATGACTCAAGCCTGGTGCAGTGGCACACGCCTTTAGTCCCAGCACTCAGGAGGCAGAGGCAGGTGGATCTCTGAGTTCAAGACCAGCCTCGTCTACATGGTGAATTACAGGTCAGCTGGATCTACAGGGAGACCCTGTCTCAAAAAGACCAAAAAACAATAATGATTCGTCAACATACAGATCTATAGATACATTTTAAGCTAGAAACCTATGTGAGATTCAAATTTTGAGAATTTGAATAGGGAGAAATGAAATTTTGAGAATTGGTGCATGGGACAGTCCAAGAATTAAAGTTGGGGATATGAAGATAACTGGATCTGACAGGCTGAGAAGAAGCAGTGATCAAGCAAGATAAGAGCAGAGATGAAGGCCACCAATGCCAACCGTGGGAGGAAGTGTGGTCTTTGTTGATGACAAGACAAATGGGCAGATGAAGAAAGAGATACAAGAGCTGGAAACTGACCATGGCATTTAGCCTGATGGAAGTCACTGTTAACCTTGACTCAGTAATTCTGTGCAGTGATAGTATGAAAGTCTGAATGTAATGATTTAAGGAAGAAATAGGAGGAGAGAGCTGGAGGACAGAACAAATGTAACTCTTCTGAGTTTTGACATACAGGAAAATGGAAAACAAAACAGTATCTATGGGGTTATTTGGCAATAAGGAAAACATATGGGTGTTTGACGTGAAGACTAAGGATGTTTGCAGGGCCCAGGGATATGGAATCCATGGGTCCTGTATATAGGGTTTCAGTATACTTTGAATTTTTCTTCTAGAAACCCTGCCTATAACTGAGGCATAACTTACAAACAATAAAATGTTCATATTTATTTATTTGCGTGTTTGTTTATGAAGCAGGGTCTCGTGTAGCTCAGGTTGGCCTCAAATTTGACATGTAGCCAAGGATGACCTTGAACTTCTGACTCCACTGCCTCTACCTCCCAAGTGCTAGGGTTTCAGTGCACCACCCCACCCAGTTTGTATAGTACTGGGGAGTGAACCAAGGGGCTCTTGCATGTCTGTAAAGTACTCTACCAACTGCGCTACCTCCCTAATTTCTTATGTGAGTTTTTAATAGATGCGTATACCCTAGTAACCACCACTACAATCTGTGTAGTACATGTCCATCATCCCAGAGCATTCCATAACATAAAAAATTTTATTAATTATTTTTGTTTTAGGTGTATCAGTGTTTTGTCTGACTGTATGTAAGCGCATCATGTATGTGAAATGCCCTCAGAGGTCAGAAATGAGTGTCAGAGCCCCTGGAATTGGAGTTTAGATGGTTATTAGCTGTCATGTGGGTGCTTGGAACTGAATCCAGTTTCTCTGCAAGACCAGCCACTGCTCTTAACCACTGAGCTACCTCTCCAGACCTCCATCTAAAAAAATTTCTTATCTTCTTTATCAATACTAACATTTTAGTGAATGTGCTGGGCCTCCACTGAGTGAAATTTCCTATTCTAGCACAGTATTGCAAACATTTAGAAATGCTGTTTATTTTTTATACGAGGACTTAGTATAAATAATTGTATAGTAATCTAGCACTTATACCTAATCTTCCAAGTTGAATAGCTTATATTTTAAATCTCCATTTAGAATATTAAATAAATTGAATGTAAATATTTTCAACCTTTTTCTCCCTTTTGAATTCTTATATCTATTTCTTTTTTATTTGTTTTTTCCATCAATAATAGTCAATTAGCCTTACATATTTTCTAACACTTGATAGTGTCGATCATTTTAGGTCATTCAAGTGGGTGTAGAGAGGTATATGTTAGTAGTTTAGAATCCCCTGATGAGTAATGATGATTTTTTCAATCCCACTGGAAATTCCTACATATGCTTTTGTCTATTTTATTTAATTTTGTTTGGCTTTTGGAAACAGTCTCATGTGTCCCAGGCTAGTCTTGTAGCTGAGGATGACCTTGAACTCCCGATTCTCCTGTTTCCACCCCCTCCATGCTGAGATTATAGGTCCGCACTGCCACAGCTGGATTATTTGTTTTAAAATAGAATTTCTGGTCTTTTTATGATGGAGGTGTAAGAGTTCTTGATATAGTGAATACAATTCTTTATTAGATACATGTGTGGTGAATATTTTTTCTTAATCTGTGACTTATCTTTTTAAAAAATTTTTTATTTTTATGTTATGTGTATGAGTGTTTTGGTTGCATGTATGTAAGTGCACCACGTACATGCACAGAGGCCAGAAGTGTTGGATGTTGGGTGTTGGTTCTTTTGGAACTGGAGTTATGGATGGTTGTTAGCCACCATGTGGTATTAGGAACTGAACTCGGGTCTTCTGCCAGAACAGCCAGTACTTTTAACCACTGAGCAATCTCTCCAGCTCCATCTTTTTATATTTTTAAGCAACATTCTATGAAGAGAAATTATTTTACGTTTTTAAAAAAATCTTATTTTATGTGTTAGAGTATATTGCCTGCACATATGTGAGTGTACCCAGGTTGTGCAAAGCCCATGGAGGTCAGAATGCCATGTGGATCCTGGGAACTGAACCTGGTCCTCTGCAAGAGCAGCCAGTGCTCTCAACTGCTGAGCTATCTGTCCTATCCCTGATTTAAATTTTTAAAAATATTTTGTGTGTGTGTGTGTGTGTGTGCGTGCGCGCGCGTGCAGATGGCATGCCACAGCACTCATTTGCTCAGAAGACAGCTTGTAGGAATCAGTCCTCTTTGTACTTGGCTGCAGCAGGGTCTCTCGTGTTTCCACTGCTCCATGAACTTCATCCAGTTCTCCAGTCTCTGCATCCCACCTTGCCATAGGAGTACAGACCTGAGCTTCAAACTCTGGCTTTTTACCCGGATTCTAGGACTCAAACTCAGGTAGTCAGGCTAGTGCAACAAGCATTTATGTTGTTTTTACCTGCTGAGCCATCTCTCTATTCCTTTCTTCTTTGCCTCCTTTGAAGATTATTTTTTTATTTGTATATAGTTGTCTCCGTGTAAAAGAGTGTCTGTGCATGTGTGTGGGTGTGGGCGCACACCTGTATCCAAATTCCCATCCTCGTGATTGAACAGCAGACACTCCTAATTGCTGATTTATTTCTCCAGCACCCCTAGTTTTAATTTGGATATAGGTCAATGTGATAATTATTCTTTTATGCTTTGCTTTATGATTTTTTTGTCCTAAGAAATCTTTGCCTATCCCACAGTCAAAAGGATTTTTCCACATGTTTTAACATAAGATTTTTATAGTTTAGCTTTGGTTTCAGATCTATGAACTATTTGAGTCAATTATATATATGATATATGCCATATATATCTGCATATACATGTCACATATATCTATATATACATATCTATCTATCATCTATCTATCTAGATATATATGAAAAAAGATAAGATACTTTCTCTCAATAAGATGGCCAGTTATCCCAGCCTCATTTGTGGGAAAACTGAGTTCTTCATTAAAGGAGGTTTGGATTGTTTGTGAAGTCAGTTGATTGCACACATCTAGATCCCTTTTCTCCCATCCTCAACATTCCTCCTTTTTATTATTATCAATGTCTGTATTATGCCTGAATTCCATTAGTTTTTCCCTAATGTCCTTCTCTGTCCCAGGATCCCACTTAGGGCAGTACATTACATTTAGTCATCAAGTCTCCCTTGGCTTCCTCTTGGTTGTTTTTGATGAACTTGACAGTTTTGAGAAGTCTGGTTGGGAATTTTGTAGAATGTTCCTCAATTTGAGTTTGTTTGGTAGTGCTGTGGTTTGGATATGGTTTGAGTGTGCTCCTTAAGGTTTTTGGGGCTGGGAGCATGGTCCTCCATGTGAAGATGTTGAGAAGTGGTAGAACTTCTACAAGGTGGGATCTAATGGAAGGTGACATAGGGATGCAGTGAAAACAGAAGGGATAACTACTGTGTCTCTCGGAGTGAAGTAGTTCCTGAGAGTGGATTGTTATAAAAGGAGTAAGACTGGTCCCTGAATCCCCATGGCTTCTTGTCTTACCATGGAAATGTGCTCTGCCATAGTGACACCATCTTCCATGATGCTCTCACTAGAGGCAAAATGGAGGGCATCACCTGTTCTTCAACTTGTACCCTCCAAAATTGTAAACTAAGTAAACTTCTTTACAAGGACTCAGCTACAGGCACTATATAACAGCAATTTAAAAAATGAACTAATACAATGTGGTCTAGGTTATGGGTTTGAAGCAGAAGATCACAGGATGAATGTACCAGTCTCACCACATCACACTGATGGTGCACACTGTCAATATCACTCATCACTGTCGATGTTGTCCTTGGTCACTTGGCTGAGGGAATGTTCCTCAGATCTCCCCACTGAAAGCATACTTCCTTCCCCTCCACTTCTTGACATTCTATATTCTTTGGAATAAGTCAGTGATGTGGTGCTTACTCTCATCAATCCACCGATGTATGCTTTCTATTTTTTCTTGACATTATCATGGGGCCCATCACATAATTTCTGTGTTCTCTTGATCCAGTCTTACCTGCTTAATACTTGGGGATAGTTGGTGCATATGTTTTGTGAAATGATGGACAGACTAGTTCAACATCAATTGCTATTTAACTCAGGAAGACACTTTTAAAATGGACCATAAACATGTGTGAACATAATGCTTAATATTGGTCTTTTGAACAACCCAGGCTTTCCTCCTACATTTTTGCCTTCTACCTTCTCTGAGTAATTTGCTATTTGTAGCCTTGGACTCATGAGAAATTACTGTCTGCTCTGTAACTGAGGCAGACAAGTGTAAGAGACAGTTTGGTCCCTGGGATCCCCATTTGGTTTTGACTTTACACACACACACACACACACACACACACACACACACACACAGAGAGAGAGAGAGAGAGAGAGAGAGAGAGAGAGAGAGAGAGAGAGTAACAATGCATCTGGCAGCCTAATTCCTTCAGCCACATGTACTATACACACACACCCCTCTCCAAATAATTCATCGAGCAACCTCCAAACTCCTTAGCTCCCTGCCTCCACTACCATAAGGCTACATGTACTTCCATCTATAAGTTTTCCCACTCCTGGTAACAACCAAATTTAAACAGTTTCTATTCAAGTGTATTCCCAATGATTGGGTGGGGGTGGCAGTGCTTGAAGACTAGAAGGGCTGATCCAGCCTGAACTGGTTTTGGATGCATGAGCAGTAAAGCAAAACTGTGCCCTCTAGTAAATGTTTAGGGAGAAACCCCCAATTTATCATCTATTCTTTTGCATAGTTGGGTGTGCATATGATTCAAATCAGATGCATTATGGGAAGGGACACATGCAACAGGACAAATGAGTATGTGACCTACTCTATCAACCGAAATAGAGACCCACCCCAAACCATACCCCTTAGTAATCAGCCCCTCCTTTCCTTGAACTTGGTAAAAGGAAACCTCAAATAATAATTGGGATCCTTGACCACTCTCAGACATGTGGCCCGCTGTCAGTCTTGACACTGTAGCCCTCTCTAATCTGTACCTTTGCCTTGCTCCAAATAAAGTCCTCTTGCTTCTTTTGCAAATCTGTGTGAGCCTTATTTTCAAGTCTTTGGGTAAAAGGCCAAGAACCTAGAAAAATCTGCCCAGACCCCATCTACCGGCAACACAGTGACCACCTCTAGTTTCTGCCACAGGATTTCTAGGTTTCAGACTACCTAATGCTTGTGGGAACCTGCCTCTGTCTCTCAGTGCACATCTTGGAGAGCCTGTTAAGCCACATTATTGGGGACAAAGCATCAGAGTTGAAAGCAATAATCTACTGATTTAGGATCAGAGCTAACAAGGACTGAGCCCATTATGCCTTTCTTTCTGTGACTTATGGCCTGAACTTTGCACTCGATGTGGCAATAGAACTATTTATGCTGGTCACATCTGGAACTCCTTCCATTCACCTACACTGACCACTCAAGTTGAGGATCTTTCTCTTAGAGTGGTTAGATAACATCTGGCTGTCTGCCAACCTGTAGTGTTTGAGCATTAGTTCTGCCAGGATTGATTCTTTAGGTGCCCACTTACTTTCTTTTGGTGTTTACCTTGTAGATAATTAGAAGGCAGTGCAGATTGCAATGCTAGTCTGTCTCTGATTACTATACTCTGAAATTAAATGATTTTAGACACTCTTGCTCCAGACTCTAGTTATGCATTCATAATACAATAATACACATTTTATGTTAACATTAATTTGTATTTGATTTTAAGATCGTGAAGTATCAAGTATCATCAGTTCCCAGGCAATTATCTTTGCATTGCATTTGGGGGATGGGAAGCCCAGTCTTTCCCAGGGTACAGAAAGCAGCAGGATTCCTCTTACCACAGTGTTTCTATACCAGAGTGGCTTACTTCCTCTGCTGCTGAGCACAGGTCTACAATAATCTTTTAAAGTACCACCTCACCAGGCATGAAAGTAAATTCTCATTGTCAACTTGACCAGAGTTGGAGTCACTAGGAGATATACCTCTGGGCATGCCTATGCAGATGTTTCCAGAGAATTTTAACCAAGGAGGGAAGACTCATCATGAACGTGGGGGGCTCCATTTCATGGGTTTGAGTCTCTGACTAAATAAAAAGGAAAAAACACCCTGCTGAGCAACCAAAATCCATTTCTCTCTGCTTTCAGGCCAGCGCCTCGGGCCAAGCTGCCTCTGCCTCCCTGCTGTCTTCATCAAGATGAACTGCATTCCTCTGACCTGCGAGCCCCAAATTAAACCCTGTTCAGCTGATGTTTGTTAGGTATTTGGTCACAGCAATGACAAAAGTAACTGATACACTGGACTACCAAATTTTACATTGAAAGATGAGTCCTTTCCACCCTCAAATCTCTCTTCAATGTTACATTAAAGAAGGCTTTATAAATATCATGATACATACTCTTGGGAGCATAGATAGAAGGATAAGGCTAGACAAAGGGCTCCGAGCATGGAGAGAAGACAAAACCCAAATGCTTTGTTTTTATATTTATTGTGTGTGGTATATATGTGTGTTTATGTGTGTATGCATGTGTGTATGTATGTGTATGCATGTGTGTATATGTATGTGTGCATGTGTATGTATGTGTTTGTGTTACATGTCTCTATACGTGTGTCTGTGTGTGTCTGTGTGTCTGTGTGTAACAGAGGAGGGGAACAGGCATGAGTGCTGTGGCATAAGTATAGAGGTCAGAGAACAACTTTCAGGAGTCAATTCTATTTTTCTACCACGTGAGTTTTGGGTAACAAACTCACGTTGCCAAACTTGGTGGCTAGTTCCTTTACTGGCTGAGCAACCTCATTATCCCCCATTAGTATTACTGATTTGGTCAGAGGGACATAAAGGACAGTTTTTGCTCCTTGCCCTCCTAGGTTGACTAGTTCCAGGGGACTATGAACATCTCCCAAAATGTCCTGTAATGGTGGTGGGTCACCTGTCCTCTTGATCAAGGAGCCCAAGGAGACCCCACGAGATGGACATTAACCAGTGTCCAGTCTACAAAGAGGAGGGTAAACACAGAGGAGACATTTCTTCCATGCTTCCAAGCGAAGCCAGCCATGGTCGAGCAGGACCTTTGACTTATCTTCACATAGGCGGAACTAGTAAAAGAAAGGAGCCAGGGACTCCTCCCAAGCCCATGTGACCCCTGAGGAACAGATCCTCAAACAACCTTAAGAGTAAAAACAAATTGGTTTATCTGGGCCAACTGTATGGCCTAAAACACCCAAAACGAAAGTACAACCAAAAATTAAAGGGGCCAATATAATTTTTTAAGAGTCCATATGTATAGCTAAAGGCTACATAACAAGCAACAATGCCAGATAGGAGATTCCTTGAGTTGTTGGCCAGGGTGGCCAAAGGGACTCCCAGATAGTAACCCAGCATAGAACTGGGAAAATGAACATCAGGCCCGAATCTTATCTAAAGGAATATTGACAACTGATTGCTGCTAGATGAGGAACAGCTCACCTTCCTAAAACAAAGACCTCTAGACAGGCTGACTAGATTTACCAGATGGACAAGTAGTAGGGAACGGCTGGGGTGCCAACAACATAGCAGACAGTAGCAGGGATATCAGAGTATAAGGGCTTTAGTGGGGGGAGGGAGGCTATGGGAGGGTGCCATCTGGGAAGCGGGTGTATACTTGAATAAGATGGTTTGGGATGTTCTGTGTGATACACACACACACACACAAATGAACAGATTTAAAAAATGTATTATATTTGAGGAGGAAGCATGGAAATTTACATCATATTCATTAGTGGAA
>NW_008337842.1:4260751-4274990 GCF_000622305.1 Nannospalax galili | reverse complement strand
TGAGTTCAATATTGTATAACTGTATTAATTCAACAGTGAACCTAAATTTTTTTATTTTTTTGTCTTTTTGAAGTAGGGTCTCCCTGTAACCCCAGCTCTCCTGGAACTCACTATGTAGACCAGGCTGGCCTTGAACTCACAGAGATCCGCCTGCCTCTGCCTCCCAAGTCCTTGGACAAGAGGTGTGCGCCACCACGCCCAGCTTCCAACCTAAAAATTTTATAGCCACTTTTGAAAGAGCTGTATTTTTGCTCTGGAAACTGTTATTGAGCATATTAAAGCTGTAATGAAATGCTTCTTCTAATGGCCAAGCTGCCTCTGCCTCCCAAGTGCGTGGACAAGAGGTGTGCGCCACCACGCCCAGCTTCCAACCTAAAAATTTTATAGCCACTTTTGAAAGAGCTGTATTTTTGCTCTGGAAACTGTTATTGAGCATATTAAAGCTGTAATGAAATGCTTCTTCTAATGGCCAAGCTGCCTCTGCCTCCCAAGTGCGTGGACAAGAGGTGTGCGCCACCACGCCCAGCTTCCAACCTAAAAATTTTATAGCCACTTTTGAAAGAGCTGTATTTTTGCTCTGGAAACTGTTATTGAGCATATTAAAGCTGTAATGAAATGCTTCTTCTAATGGCCAAGCTGCCTCTGCCTCCCAAGTGCGTGGACAAGAGGTGTGCGCCACCACGCCCAGCTTCCAACCTAAAAATTTTATAGCCACTTTTGAAAGAGCTGTATTTTTGCTCTGGAAACTGTTATTGAGCATATTAAAGCTGTAATGAAATGCTTCTTCTAATGGCCAAGCTGCCTCTGCCTCCCAAGTGCGTGGACAAGAGGTGTGCGCCACCACGCCCAGCTTCCAACCTAAAAATTTTATAGCCACTTTTGAAAGAGCTGTATTTTTGCTCTGGAAACTGTTATTGAGCATATTAAAGCTGTAATGAAATGCTTCTTCTAATTATGTGGTTATTAAATAAATAATTAAAAAAGATTTATTTTTGATCATGTATCTGTGAATATGTCTGTGTGTAAGTGAAGGTGCCCTCAGAGACTAAAAGAGGGTATTAGATCCCTTAGAACTAGAGATACAAGGTCTCATGTAGCCCAAGCTGGACTCCAATATGCTATGTAGTTGAGGATGGCTTTGAACTTCTGATCTCCTGTCTTGACCTTGCAAGTGCTGGGATTACAGGTTTGCACCACCACACCCAGTATGTGTGGTCTTGAAGAGCAAATCCAGAGTCTCGTGCAGGCTCCCAACTGAGCATACTGTGCATGGCTCGTGGCTTTCTTCCAACTGAGCTACATCCCTAGTCCTGAAACATTTTTTATATGAGGAAAAATTTTTCTCACCAGTAGTTAATGTCAAAGAATCCTATTTCAGCATGCACAAAAGAATTAAAACACTTATAAAAATCTGTTGCATTATGTGATGATAGCCTAAAGAAAATACGACTGTATACAACACAGCTTTTGATTTCATTTTCTCCATCTAAGCATATCAGACCTTTATCTTTTCTCCAAAACTGCCCATGTTGACTGAGTTGCAAACCAAGTGCAAAGACTACTAAAATAATTTACAGGAAAATAAGGCACATTAAAAACTATGTAGCTCATGAAGATAGGAGAAAAGTGTGAGATTTCAAAGTGAGAAACCCTAGGTTAGGTTCCTGGGTCCCTCTATGCCCAGTGTGTGTCTTTGGACAGAGCACTTAATAGTGTCCTTGAACCTTGACTTTTCATCTACAGAATGAAGCAGCAATAGCTCACCCAGAGAGCCCATACTGGGGCCAAGGTGAAATCCTTTAGGTGCATTTAGTCCTAACATCACTGACAGCTCAGTGCAGCAGGGCATTGTTTTAGTCATTATACCCCTTTCCAGAGGCCGTCCGATGATTAGCGATTGCCTGGTATAAAAATTCAAAGGTTTGTCTCCCTTGCTTCTGTTGGCTGTGATGCTGGAGAGCCACCCCAGCTCAGAGCACCCTGTAGAATGGGCCAAGCCTCCATCACAGTGACATTCAGAGTCAGCTTCTAACTCTGCCTGATCCACATTTCTCTGCAGGCATAGCTCACAGATGCATTCACTGACAAAGCTCCCACAAGTCGTCTCTGGCTTTGGGTCCATTTCCAGTGCAGGGGAGGAAAAAATACTTTCTTTTGACATTTTGACTGAAGAGACTCTCTCAGCTTCCTGTAGTCCCAAGTCTTTCTTGATTGAGGAAGCTTAACTCCAACCTCCCGCTCTAGTTCCAATGGCTGTCTTCCTGTTTATGGCTGTGTCTTCATCCTCCTGTATTTCTCTCTGTAATTGCAATCAATATCAATATTATTTTCTGCCCTTTCTTATATAAAAGTAATGTAAATGTTTAGTGTTAAACATTTCACTTTTGTTAGGAGCCCTCCCCTCTTCTTTATATTCTTATCTATTCAATTGTGGGGTAGAGCCATAATTTATTGAACTAATCTCTGAAAGAAGAACAATTGAATTGTGTTACCTGTGTTTCGTTATTACAGAAAATGCTTTAAATAAGTAACACTGCTTGAACACTATTTTGTATTATGTGACATCTGTACGAATGTAGGATAAGTTCCCAGAGATAGGACTCCTGGGCTAAAGAGTTGTGGTCACTGCCAGTGGCGGCCACTCCTTCATTCTCACGGGCTGAGGCCGCTCTTCTGCTCGCCTTGTACTGCCTCCTGTTGTCGCTGCTTCTGCCCGGTCCCGGACCCCAGGGCTGGTGAGGAGACTGTGTTAGCAAAGCCACATTCAGACACAGGAGACCAGGTTCAGTAACACAGGTCTGCTTTATTGCAGGAAGGCACAAGCTTATATGGGGTAGTGGTTCAATCACAGCACAGAAAGTAGGATACCTTATTAGCATAATAGTCTCAGCATCCTATTAGCATAACAGACTTAACATCCTATCACAGAATAGTGAGTAGGATGCCTCATTAGCATATTGGGTTTCAGATTACAGAGCCTGGATTTCTGGAAACTAGGTGACACTGACTGTTGCAATATCTAAGTGTTGCAATTTGGAATTCCAAGGGTGGTGATTAGGGAGTGGTGAGCTCTAGGCATCAGTCTCATGATCTGCCAATGGGAGCAAATGTCACAAGGTGTTCCTTGTGGCTCCAGTGGTCTGGCTGTTGCCTCGGGCCTGCTGTATGTCTGTCAATAAGACTTTCACCCTAGGCTCAAGCCTGTCTCTCACAAAGAATAAATGGAATTGTTTAAAAAATATCATGGGGCTGAAGAGATAGCTCAGCAGTTAAGAGCACTGGCTGCTCTCACAGAGGACCTGGGTCAATTTCAGCACCCACATGGTGGCTAACAACCATGTTAGTTCCAGGGGAATCTAACACCCTCTTCTGATTTCTGTGGGCATTGCACTACACTGGTGTACTTACATACATGCAGGCAATACACTCATATACATATGATAAAAATAATTAATAGTTTTTAAAAAGTCAAGCTGGGCCTGGTGGTGTGGTCTGTAGTATGAGTCCCCCCCCCACATACAGACAGACAAAGGAAAACATTATCATATTGTCTTTGAAAATTGGATCATTCTGCACACAAAGTAGCAGTAAAAGATTCCCTGTATTCTCAGAGATTTCCCAACACAATTTATTATCAAATGTTAGATTTCTAAATAATTGGATGTAAAGAAAGAGATGCACTGGGTAATTTTCAAGTTGTATGAAATCACTGTATTAGTTACTTTTCTGTTGCTGTGAGAGAAATGCTGACCAAAGCAACTTATAGAAGGATTTGTGCTTGTGGTTCCAAGCATGGCAGCAGAGGTGACTGGAGGAAGAGGGAAGCTAAGCACTCACATCTTCAAGCAGGCACAGGGAAAACAAGAAAGTAACTGGAGATCTGGCAAGGCTTAAGAACTCTCTAAGCCAGCCCCCAGTGATGTACTTCCTCAAGCACAGCCCCAACTTCCAAGACCTCCCAAAACAGTGCCACCAACTGGGGACAAAATGTCCAAATACTTGGAGCTCATGGGGGACATTCTCATTGAAACCACCACAGTCACTTAAATAAGAGTTTAGAAGTTGAGAGCCAGGCATGATGGCTCATGCCTGTAACCCCAGCACTCAAGAAGCTGAGGTAGGAAGATTGCTGTGAGTCTGAAGTCAGCCTGGCTTCAGAGTGAGATACTGTCTCAAAAATAAAAATCAGAAAAACAAAAACAGAAGACAAACAGAGTTGGGACCACAATGGAACCAACATTATGGTGAACTTTGACAGAGATGAGTTCTTGAAAATCTTACAAGTAGAAGCGCTGCAGCTAACTAATATTTGATGCTTTTGTAAATAGCAAATGGCATTGGTAACCCAAAGCTTTGTGGGAGCCAAATCCAAGGACACTTGGCAATTGCTCTTGTGTTACTCAATCTTAAACCAGACATATTAGTAATCTATTCCTGAAGACTGACCTCAGATAGCTTAGGTAACTGAAATTTTCTCTATTGTTTCAGTCTAATGTGGCCTTATTTTAATAACCTCAAATCAGTCACTACATACTCACAAACTCTAAAAGAAAAAATACATATATCCTGGAGCAGAATGGCAGAAACAAGTTGAACAATAGAGTTAGAGAATATTTCTTATCATATTCAATAAATAATTCTTTCCCCTGTTTCTCTTTCAAACGCCCCACCCTGAGCAGAAGCATTTCTTTAAATTCAAAGAAATAGTAATGGAAAAACATAGATTCTATTCTAAAGGTGAATAAATCCATTTTATACAATGTTACACAAAATACATACCGTATCTGTTATGTTTGCATGGAGCAAACACTACTGAATCACATATAATCTAAAATTATTTCTTTTAGTCATACCTCAAACCTCATTTAATATACACTCTGCCTCAGTTTATTCATCAGTGAAATGCAGCAATGCTGATTGTGGTGGTTTGAATGGAAACGTTCCCCGTAGACTCCAAGTATTTGGCCCCCAGTTCTTGGCCCTGTTTGGGAAAGGCCTTGGAATCTTTGGGAGCTGTGGCTCCCAAAGGGACACAGGGGACAGGCCTAGAAAGTTCAAAGCCCCATCTTACTTCCAGTTAGTAAGGGGGTGAGGTGGGGCTATCAGGAAGTGCTGAACTCTGCCCCCAAGGATGGGATTATACCTTCATAAAAAGGCTAATAGAACTAGGCAGGCTTTTTTGCTTCCACGCTTTCTTTTAAGAACATTGCAACTAAGTGCGATCTTGTAAGCAGACACCAGGCCTTGATCACAAAACCAACAGCTGGCATCTTGATTTTGGACTTCAGATCCAGAACTGTGATAAAATAAATTTTTGTTCTTTTTCAAAAAGCTTTATTTTTTTCTAAGTGTGCATGTGTGTCTGTATAAGTGTATGCCACGTGTGCTATTGCCTATGGATGCCAGAACAGGGCACTGAATTCCCTGGAACTGGAGTTGGAGGCAGCTGTGACTATCCCAATGAGGGTATAGAGAACAGAATTTGGGCCCTCTGGAAGAGCAGGAAGAGCTCCTAATTGCTGACCCGTCTCTCCAAGCCCTTGATACTCTTAAAAATCTTTCACTATGTTCAGTATATGTGCAATATGGACTTCTGCCCTTTATAACCTTAAGTTACCAGGAAGGGTTAGGAAGATGGATTTATCACTTATGGATTGTGACGCACTGTTCATTGTGCTTATCTGTTCCCCTAACCCCCAGAATGGCCCTGAAGCAAGATCTTATCTGTGAGTCATGGAAATTCTTGATCCTCCGGGAGGAATTTATCCAAGGTCTCCAACTGCCTAAGTGGTAGACCTTGGATTTAAATATTGTTATTTCTGATCTCAAAGATTCTGACCACAACATACCAGTCATGACAGAATGCAGTTTAAAATTATTTTTTCCACTTTTGAACTCCTAATTCATGGGATTTATGCACTCCATGAACGAGCCTAGGAGTATTATCTACCTCATCCAGCAGCTCTGAATCATGAATTATTATTCATTATTGTGATGACCTATGCCTCTCTTTAGACTGTCGATCGGCACTCTAAAACTTTGTAAACTCTCTACTGTTCTTGCTTGGAATCCCAGGATCCCTTTTGCAGTTAACTGGAGCTCGAAGACGGTGGAAGGAAAGCTGCTCTGCTTTGAGGGAGTGGAACAAACGTGGTCTATTGAAGCTGGTGGATACTATCCTTGAAAAATGAAGTGTCTCCAGCGCCAAGCCGGCCGCTCCAAAGGTTCAAGGTGATGGGAGGACCCGATCCCGCAACCGCGCTCGCCCCGCCCCTGAGGAGCGACCAGCCCGGAGGCGTGAGAACGCGGAGCGGCACGGCGGCTCCTTATAGGTCAGGCCGGGCGCACGCGGAGAGTCGCCCGCCCGGCAGGACTCGCGGGACTCGGCAGCGCCGGCCTTCAGCGCAGCCCCGGCAGATCCCGACTAGGCCATGGCCGCCACGGGCGCCCGGCTCCTGCGCGCCGCCTGCGCCTCCGTCTCCGCCCCCGGGTCCCTCCACGGCCCGACTTGCCGCTGGCTGCTGCTAGCCGGGGCCCGCGCCGGAGCGACCGGCCTGCGGCGGAACGTAGGCCCGGGCGGAAGCAGCGTGGGGCCCAGCCGGCCGCTGAGCCTGTCTGCATGCGCGCGGAGCAGGTGGGGCGCGGGGGTGCTTGGGGCTGTGCCCCTCCCTCGGGGGCGGGGGAGGATGGTGATGGTGCTTGGGGCTGAGTCTCCTTCCGCGGCGGGGGTGCTTGGGACCGAGTCCCCTCAACTTCCGCCCCGCCCGCTCACGCTGTCCCGGCGTTACCTCTTCCCCTTCCGCAGCGCTGCATCCTCCTGGGACACTTTGCACCAGCCTGCAGTGACCTTCCGGGGGTGTCAGCGCCTCGGGCCTGGCTGGACACTGTCCCCTGGTCTTCCCCAGAGGCCTGTCCTTCCCCAGAGGCCTGCCCTTGTAGCAGTCCCCCTGGACTCACGCGCCTACAGTATGTTCCTGCCATTTGTGCTGTCTTCTAGTTAGCGAAGGGCCTGCCTTGGGATGGGAACGTAGGGCTTTTAACTGGCACAAGTCTAACCGCCACATTTCTTGTAGACCGAGGATAAGCACTGTAGCCCATCTATTAGTTGAAGAATAAATGAGACATAAGTAGTTTTAAGCTGGTTAAAGGTGAGGGCTCAGTAGATGGCCACCTCCTAGCAAACTTGGGCACACAATGGAGAAGTGTTGTAAATGTTGAGATAGAGGAGAAATTTCCCCCTAAAGTGGGTTGAAGTTTTATATTGGGCATGTTTGTTTGCAAAGGCACTGTCACCTTAGATTTACTAGTGATGAAATTTACTTGCAGTTTCAGCGTGTAGCCACATGGTGGAGATTTTTTTATAAGGAAAGTATCAGTGCAAAACCACAGCTCTTGTCCCAAAGGGAATATGAGAGAGTTTATTCAGAACCCAATAAAAGTGACCATGGCAGGGTTAGGTTGCCCTGAATTGTTTATTCCATCTGTAGAAAAACTTAGGTAAACTTTTGTTGGCATAGATTAAAAGAAAGTCATACATCAGTGTATTTGCCAAATACATTGGTGGGTTATCAGGCAGGTGGGTTAGGTTTTTAATACTGTCTTACAACATTTTAGTGTTGGTGGAAGCTGATAGTCTGCTAAGTTAATATATTCCAAAACTTTTACCTAGTGATCATAAAGATGTTAGCTCAGATACAGTGGCTGGTAATAGTACATGAGTTTTTGTTTTGTGTTTGAGTTAGGGTCTCACTATGTAGTCCTGGCTGGCCTTGAACTCTCAGAGATCCTTTCATCTCTGCCTCCCAAGTGCTGGAATTAAAGACCTGCACCAACCATGGCCGGCTAGTGCGAGGCTGTTAAGGGGATTAAAGTAACCCAAGATAATTTTGGCTGCCTCTGGGTCAGTCACAGTCCATCTCTCTACAGTCCTGAATGTTTGATCAATTAGTCTACGGAATCTTCAGCGCAGATGCAGCTTCTTCAGAGAGCTTCTGTTCCTAGTCGGCTCTACCAGCTGCTTGACCTCAGAATGCAGTATGTCAGGGAGTAAGAACTGGAGAGAGAGAGTGTGGGATTTGTATGCTGTCTCTTCTAGCTTCTTGATAACACCATGAAGAGGGACTGGGACTTGTGCACCTTCTCTCTCTTGAACCCATGAGTCCCGATAGCTTTTCTTGTGCGGGTGTGAGGAAGATGAGGGAAAACACAAATGGTCCCTATTTCCTCTGCTGTTTCCTCCCACTGACCTGCCTGGATGCCTTAATTTCTATGGCGACTGTTTTCTGGGTATAAGTTTTGACATAGATTGAACATATTGATATAACTAGTATTTAAGGGACTACAAATGCTTTGGCAGATTGTCGCCCACAAATTTGTCATTTGGGTTTGGATATTGTGGTTCTTATCACCATGGACTTCAGAGCTTTAGACTTTTCAGCTCTTATTATGCCAGACCCTTGGTGCTCAGTGTGGTAACTCCCAGACACATGTGGTTATTGATGTTTAAGAAAATTAAAGTTGCAGGTTGGGTGTTTGGTGCATGCCTTTCATCCCAGCACTTGGAGGCAGAGGCAGGTGGATCTCTATGAGATGGAAGCCAGCCTGGTCTACATAGCAAGTTCCAGGCCAGCTGGGGCTATAATGAGACCCTGTCTCAAAAAACCAAACCAATGAAAATAAAAAATAAGATAAAATAAAAATTAAAGACTTAGTCTCTCAGTTACACTAGCCACATTTCAGGTACTTAGTAGTTGCATGTGCTGCGTGTTTACTGTGGTTGTCATTGCAAGTACAGAGCATCCCTGTTATAGGACAAAGTTGAATCAGACAACAGTTCTAGAAACTGAGTTTGAAGTTTACATTGAGATAAGCTTTCAGTAAGTGGATGTCGAAAAGCTCCTTTTATCCCCAAATACCTTGACACGCTGTATTTTGCAGTGATTCAGCTTACAAAGGGCTTTCACATATTGTTTTATTGTGCTCATAAGACACTTCAGTGACTGGGGAGAAGTCGGAGAGTAGGAGTAATAGTTTTATTAAGTAGCTGGCAAAACCAAGCCTGGACCTTGAATAGATTCTGTACAGTATACTAGTTGACGGTCTTTTTCTTTATGGAATTAATGCTGGGGATGTACCCTGAGGCCTGTTTCCTGTCAGGCATGTGGTCTGCCCTTGTGCTACTGTGCTTACCCTTGAGTTCATACTTCCATGAGTCATTTAGGAGAGCAGACGTGACTGGCCTGTTCTCTGGCTAGTGTCCCAGGTCGTGTAGAGAAAGGGTCACAGCAGCTGCTCTTTCCTCCATTAAACCTGCTGAGACCTGTAGATTCAGCCCCTGACAGTCTTGTTGAGATGTCTGCTGGGGTCCAGCACAGGAAGTGGAAGAGTTAAATGGTGACAGTGGGAAAGTATGATAGATAAAATAGTTGTTTGCCCTGATGACTGGTGAATTGTTGAAGAAGAAGGGTTAGAAGAATGGCATCTTTTTGAGCATATAAAATCTTACCTAGTTGTAGAATTGGGGAGTGGGGATCCAGATAGTTGACCAACACCATCCTTAAGAGTGAACAGACAGAACTACTTGGGTCAAGTACATGTGTATAATGTTTTAAGAAATAAAGTATTTCTATAAACTTTCTCTCTTGACTGTTTCTCCTAATTCTTTAAATTAAAATCAATTTAATCCTAGGCTGGAGATAACTCAGTTGCTAGTGTGCTTGTCTAGTGTGAAGACCTGGGTTTGATTCCTAACACCAGATTTGTTGGGTGTGGTGGCACACACCTGTAATACTGGCACTTGGGAGGTAGAGGCAGGAGGTTCAGAAGTTTACCTCATTACACGGAGTGTTGGAAGGTGCCCTAGGATATGCATAAGATTCTGTCAAAAAAATCAATTTAGGGGGCTAGAGAGACTGGCTGCTGTTGCAGAGGACCCTAGTGTGGTCCCCAGCACCCACTTGATGGCTAACAACCATCCATAACTCCAGTTCCAGGGGATCTGACACTCTTTTCTGACATTTGTGGGCATCGTACAACACTTACATACATTCAGGCAACACACTCATGCACACAAAATAAAAATAATAAATATTTTTAAAACAATCAATTTAATACTTTAATGAGAAGCTTGGTAAAATCACTGTTCTTTTGACTGTTCTCTTTCCATGGAAACACCCTTAATGCATATTAGAAACAAGACCAGAAGCTATACCTCCTGACTCTAAGGATCTGTGCTCTTCACCTGCAGAATTTCCTTTTCTGTCTCATTTGTGCTTTCCATTGTGTCCTTCAGTAAATCAGCTAATAATCTTAGCATATAATAAGGCTGCGTACCATTAACACTTAACAGCAGGTTAGGTTCTTAACAAAAGCGTTTGGGCTTGGGCTTTAAATAAAAGTTACTAATTAGTGTTTGAATTCTATTGTGTGTTGGGTATTTTGTACATTGTCAAAAGTATATAAATGTCACTCTGATTTTACAGGAGACTGATATTAAAGAGATTTGAGATTCCTGTGTTGTGAGTTCAGCGGTCATGTGCTCTAGAACAGCAGTCCTAAAGACCTCTGGCTTTCAGTAATTTCATAAATGATGGGCTATTACCTGTTGCATTTACTGTAGCTTTAGCTCCCAGGCATTTGTACATGGCTGAATCTCTCTAGACTTCTCAACTGGGCTTTGGTTCCTGCTGCCATGTGACTTTGGAACTGCTGCATCTGCTTTTGCCATTATTAAACTAAACAAGCTTTAAACCTGAGCTGTCTCGTCTTCCCCCAGGTGCCTTCTCTCTTAACCCGGGTGACTAACTGTACCACCTAGCTGGCCAAGCTGACGGTGTCAGCATTTCTTCCCTCTCTCTTGATAGACTATGAATGGTCTCCCAGACCCTCCATCGACTACGTGACCAGCTTTTAAGGCATTGTCCCCTACATCTCGTTTAATTTGTGGTTTTATGAACATCTCCTTGCCTCTGGGCTGTCTTCATTCTCAGCTGTTTTACCTTGAGAGAAAAAGCTGTTGGGTAGTTTAGAGTCACAATTCCTGTTTAAGAATACTTGTTTTTTTTTTTTTTTGTCTTTTTGAAGCAGGGTCTCCCCGTAGCCCCAGCTGTCCTGGAACTCACTATGTAGACCAGGCTGGCCTTGAACTCATAGAGATCCGCCTGCCTCTGCCTCCTGAGTGCTGGGATTACTTGTTTTATGGCTTCCTGGGAATGAGGCATCAAAAAGTGTTTCACTGATTTTGTCTCTGGAGCCCTGGAAGGAATCTCTTCTTCCTGCCTGCCTGCCTGCCTGTCTTTTTGGCAGTTCTCAGAATTGAGCCCTGGGCCCCACCCACAGCAGGTGTTCAGCAAGTCAAATACTTGTTTTTAAAGCGTATTTTTCATGAAATGTGAGGAGCCATAGGCTTTTTTGGGGGACAAACATGCACACACGCACTGTGTGTGTGTGTGTGTGTGTGTGTGTGTGTGTGACACACAGAATGGAAATTGGTTCTTTCCTTCCACAGTGTGGTTCTCAGGGATGAAACTCAGGTCATCAGGCTTAGCAGCAAATGACTTTACCTGCTGAGCCATTCCCCCCCACCCCCCATTTTGATAGCTTATATTGATGTGTCTAACTTTGTTTTTAAAGAAAACGAAGTATATTCCTTGAACCAAGTGAGTTTTATAATGACATTTTCATAGATTTTTTTTAAAGCACATTTTCATTTATGGTCTCATCAGAGTGATCTTTTGGGGTTGCTGTAGTATCAGAGCATTTTCCACTTAGGGGCGCTTCATTTGACTCTTGCAAAATGAGATAATTGGATCTGATCATGTTAAAGATATTTCTGCCTCTGAAATTACTTGATTCTAGGTTTTTTTCTAAAGCTTGCTTGCAGGGGAGGTGGGGCAGTTGTTGACTACAATTATCTATTGGTAGTGGTAAAAATTACAGCTCGTTATTCTAAGTTGAAATACATCCTGTAAGTGCTAGTATGGAGGGTGAGGATCTGGGTGCTAGCTTAATTTGTTTTCCCAAGTCTTAGAGATGTTTGTGAGAAAGTAAAGTCCTTTAAGTTACGTAGCTGATGGTATAGCAAAAGCACCAGCAGAGATTTTCATCTTTCCAAGGTTCTGTTCTGCTGATTATTATGAATGTATAAGGTGGACTGAAATGAAATGTTCAGATACTCAGAAACATGCAAAACTGTTGCCTCTCAGTGACAGACCCTTCCTGGCCCTTATCAGACACACAGCAGTCGCCCAGTGGGCAGCAGGATGATTGTTTTGGGAAAGCTGGCCACAGACAACCTTTTCTCTTAGGGCCATGGTCATAGAGACATTGGTTTTCAGGAGCTTGTGAAAACAAAATAAGGCTCAGATCTATGAACTGAGGCTGTAGATCAGTGGTACAATATTTGCTTAACATGTATGAGGGTCTAGATTTAATCCCCAGCACCAAAATGAAACCTAAATCACCACCACCACACCACAAAACCCCCAGTAGACTTCATGAGTGGTAATGAGTGCTAAATGTTTTCATAGATCTGTGACTGGTGGGGAGACACACTGCAATCCCACTGGTTGCTACGCCCAGGAAGTCCTTTTCATTTCCCTTAAAGTGACAGAGCTTGCCATCTGGTGGGTAGGGATAGATAGCTGGCCTTTGATTTGTTCTGTCTTATTCTTACAACATGCAGGTTAAAATAATTATTTTAAGTTATGACTAAAACTTACTGTTCTGGCAGAAGACCCACATTTGAGTCCCAGCACCCACATGGCAGCTAACAAATGTCTGTAACTTCAGTTCCGGGGGTTCCGACAGCCTCTTCTGTCCTCTGCAGGCATTGCACAACATGGGTGCACTTACCTACATGCAGACAATGTACTCATACACATAAAATAAATAAAAATTTAAAAATGTATGTGTATGTGAGTGATGTGGGTGGGGTGCCACCTGGTGCACGTGTGGCGATCAGAGGATAACTTCTTCACGTTGGTTCTCCCCACCTTTACCCAGGTTCCAGGCATCACACTCAGGTCACCAAGCTTGCTAGGCAAGCGCCTTGTATCCTACTGAACCATCTCACCAGCCCTTAGGTTATGGTTTGAGATCCCTAAAATTACTAAGCATCTGCTTCTTTTTCCAGCTCAGAAGATAAAATAACAGTCCACTTTAAGAACCAAGATGGTGAAACACTAACAGCCAAGGGGAAAGTTGGTGACTCTCTGCTAGATGTTGTGATTGAAAATAATCTAGATATTGATGGCTTTGGTAAGTATTGTTTTATTTCTTTATTGCATGGGGCGGAGGGGGGGTGGGGGGCATGCTCGGCCCATAATGCATATGTGGAGGTAAGAGGACAGCTTTGTGGAGTCAGTCCTCTCCTTCCATTATGTGGGTCCTAGAAGCCAAACTCAGGTTCTTGGGCTTGGTGGCAAGCACCTTTACCAGCTGAGCATCTTGTTCACCCAGCAGTGTGTGTTGTAACAAACTGCTCTTGGGATTTGGATGGTGCGTGTTCAAGTTTGAGAACTGCTGGTATAGAACCAGAGCTTTGTGAATGTTTTCCACTTGTAACCACTTTTTACTTAAGAAATTTTACACACTGGTATATAGTTTATAGTTATACAAATATTTACTGATCATAAATCATAAATTTATTTTAAAACAATTCTTAGGTATGTATACCTATAACTATTTAATAATGATAAAAGCAAATTCACATATTAATGAAATGGATGCTTGTTTAGTTTTACATGGCAAATTAAATCATGGCTGAATATTTGATACTTTAGGATATAATGTATATTTAACATTTTTCAGAGTTGATCAACATTTTGATTTGTAATTCTCAATTCTGAGAATGTTGCTTCTCATAAATATGTAGCCTCAAATGGCAGAAGTTTATTTAGCACCATTTCATAAATTCAGTCCTAATCCCAAGTCAAAATTCACTGAATAATATTTTTCATGCTTTGAAGAATTTTTTTTTGGTTTTTAAAAAATATTTAATAACCACATTTTATGTGTATACTTGTGTTGCCTACATGTAGTGCTATGCCTCCAGAGCAAAGATGCATCTCTTTCAAAATTGGCTGTAAGTTTTTAGGTTCACAGTTGAATTAATACAGTCATACAATATTGAATTCAGTATAAACCCTGTAAGATATAAAATTGAAAGAGTTTTTACCCTTCAAAGAGGATCCCCATTTCAAGATACGCCATTTCCTACACTTTTTAATATTATTTTTTG
>NW_008337842.1:4248733-4260655 GCF_000622305.1 Nannospalax galili | reverse complement strand
TTAACCTATTCAATAACATTTTTCTGAGCTAGGGTACATCTCTTTCAAAATTGGCTGTACATTTCTAGGTTTACAGATGAATTATTACAGTTATACCGTATTGTACTCAGTATAAGCCCTATAAGACATAAAATTGAATGTTTTAACCTTTAAAAGAGATCGCCATTTCATTTTAAAATATACTGTTTCTTATAGAAAGACTCATTGTTTTTGCTACTAACACTGAGATGTTGGTGCCTGCATCTCTAATCTGTATGTATCTGATTATTACTAGTTATAATCAGATGCACTCAGATCCTTGGCGCCTGTGTATGTCTATAAAGTCATTGGGTAGATTTCAATGGTAATGTGAACAATTTTTTTTTAAAATGAAACTTAAAAAGCAGTTTCAAAACTCAAGTATTCTGGGGATGGAGAGATGGCTCAGTGGATAAGAACACTGACTTTTGCAGAAGACCTGGGTTCGAATCCCAGCACCCACATGGCAGCTAACAACTGTCCGTAACTCCAGTTCCAAGGGATCCAACAGTCTCTTCTCTCCTCCACAGGTAATGCACGCAGGTACACTTACTTACGTGCAGGCAATACACGCATACACATAAAATAAAAAAATTATAAATGAAACATTAAAAAAAAATCAAGCATCTAACACAATGTAATCCAAAGACACTAATTTGACATTTGCATGCAGAGGAATGATAGTAGAAAAACATTACAAGGTTGTTTTCCGTAATTAAACCATTTTTCTTTCTAGAGTAGAGAAGCGTCTATATACAGTGAAAGCACTGCAGTTCATGACACAGCAGTCTCAATTCTGAACCAGAGTGTTTGCGGCAGTGTCTTCTGGCATTGTGCTGTGAGCAGGCATATGCAGTGCGGAGTGTAGGGTGCAGGCTGAGTGCTTGGAACCGAGGCTGCATGAGATTGTATAACACAGAATGAGTGAGCCATGCTTCTCGTGGCTTTTGGTTTTTTTTTTTTTTTTCTTCTTTGTCTTTTTGAGATAGGGTCTCCCTGCAGCCCCAACTGGCCTGGAACTCACTATGTAGAGCAGGCTGGCCTTAAACTCACAGATATCCACTTGCTTCTGTGACCCAAGTGCTAAGATTAAAGGCATGTGCCACCACACCCGGCTCATCACAGTTTGGTTTTAAATAAACCTTTTGTCATTGTGTTCAGAAACCTTTTACTGTTTTTTTGCTGTCCCTGTGTTCAGTTTTGTGACCCAGATAGACTCACGCTCTGTGGTTTAAGAAGCTTGGATCTAGAATACAGTCCAAAGAGCAGTTCGGACTGTGCTGTGTTCAGGGCACGGCTCACATTGCATGTAGTAACTGCCCTTAGCTCTCTCTTCCTCCATTCTCGTGTGAGATTTTAATCTGTGTCTCTGTGTTAATTCTCACAACACTTTTTTTTTTCTTTTTTTAGAGGGAATGTCCTTCTCCATAGGTAATGAACTCTTGAAAGAGTGCCTCTCAGGTGGCCTCACACAGGATACTTTGTGAAGAGTTGATTTTTCTGTACTCTTGCTGAATTTCTAAATCTTCCTTGTCAGTTTGAAAATAATTATAATGATTACCATTTGCCTACCACAGTCCAGCATGTTACCTGCAGTAGGTTCTTTTTTGTTGCTGGTATTAAACCTAAGGCCTTGCACATGCTAAGCACACGCTGAACCACTGTTCTTCACCTACAACCCCAGCCTTCCATTTTATAGATGAAACTATCAAATCCTAATTTTCCTTGGTCCATAAGTGCAGCAAGCGAGACAAACGATTTAAACCCAAATCTGTCCCTCTCTTTAGTGTCCCTTTTCCCTAGGCTATTTTCTCTAAGTGTCTTTCTGTATAAACACTTGTACAGAAATTAGGTTATGAACTAGGTGATCCAGTCCTACTTTTATGGATTTTTAGGGGTTTGGCCTGGGATTCTCTTTGCTCCTTCCTCAGCTTCCTGAGTGCTGGGATAATCCCAGCTCAGCTGCACTTTTGATTCAATGTACTTTCGCTGAATGATCTTTTCAGAAATGAATGCTAGCGTGTTGAACTGTATCTGAGCCTAAACTCCAGGATCAGACAGATTTTGGTTCACAAATCAACATTGTCACATACTGGACACCTGGGGCGTGCTGTTTTAGTTTCTTTACGTCTCAGTTTTCTTCTCTGTAGGATAGGGTGATAACAGTTCTAACTTTATTGGGTTGTTAAAGATTATGAAACGAAGGGCTTAGCAGAGTGCCTCTGTTGGCAAGGGCAGCAGTGTGTGTAGTGTTTTTGTTTGACCGATTCTCATCCCTCTGACTTCCCACCCCCCTCAATCCCCCAACTCCACAGCGTGCTTTGAAAGGCTCTTGGACCTAGAAGTCATGCACATGTACACGACTCTAGGCAGCCCAGGAAAGACACGGAAGCCCTTGCCTGTCATCTCTGACTGACCTTGAGGTCTCTTGTAAGAAGTGAAGGCTAAGACAGACACAAACTGCCTGGTTATTGAAGGTTTCAGCCAGTCACTCTCTGAGCCTCTCAGCAAAGGATGGAAAACCTGTTGGTGTCAGACATTTTAGGAAACCCCTGGCCCATTTACCTGACCACTAAGTGGAGCAGACTGTACACACTGTGAGGAATATGTGCTTTAGAGGATTTGTCCAGAAAAGTCACTAGAGAAACAGCACCAATAACCACTGAAGAGCCACCCCAGCAACAAGCCATGGTGAACTCACTTCCAGAGGGGCCATATTGTGTTATCTTCAGTGTGTGCCTTGACAAGAAATTCAAGACACCACAGAGGACTTTGTACCCCTTACGAACCAACAACAAAAGCTGTCAGTAGAAATTGTTTCTGAGGCAGTCCAGATGTTAGATATACTTGACAGAAATGCTAAATCAAGTTTAGAAAGTTCGAAGATCTAAAGGAAACTATGTGTCGATGCTCTTTGGCATTTCCTAGACCTACATCTGTGTGAGCAGAGGCCGTTGCCACTCTATGAGATTGTGCTAAACACACTGTGTGCTGTTCTGGCCCTCGCAAACACTGTGTGGAGGCTGTAATCTAGCAAGGCTATTTCTGTAGTTGTCTCTGCAGAGTCCATTTCATTTTCATGAACAGACATACATCCTAGGCATTTACTACAGAGATGCTTTCACAGAAAAGACGAACACACAGCATATGTCCATCAGTACAAAACTGGTATGCAGTTAATCCACATGCAATATTATGTCGTATATAAATCAACTCTAGAAGGGTTTTTAAAAATAAACATCAGGAGGGAGTTTTTTGTTATAAATGTTATTCTTTTAATTATTTTTAAACAATGTAAATGGGTTGTTTACTTAAATGCCTTTAAGAGCCTGGAGAGATGGCTCAGCAGTTAAGAACACTGGCTGTTCCTGTAGAGGAAACACTCGTACACATGGAATAAAATAAAAAGTGAAGCGCACAAATGTCTTTAAGAAAAAGTCATGGAGCAGCCTGAATGTCTTACAATAGGGATTAGTTCACAATGGCATTTTGAATTACATAGGATGTAGCAGTGTTTGTGGAGAATCCATGGTGGCATAGGTAGATGGCTGAGAATGGAAAACAGTGTGTTTAGCCTCTCTGGAGTTCTCAGAACGCGTCGAGAGAAGTTCTAGGAAGGGATGTATGCAGATGTTTAGTATTGGTTTCTCTTGCTCTGATTGTGTGTTTCTCATCATTTCACCTCTCAGTGTATTTTAATCACTTTCCTACACACTTAGAACTTTAACAGTCTGTACCAGCCTTCCCTGTGCCTCACTTTCATTATCCAACAAATAAAGGCAGTAACAGTACCTCTTAGGACTTTTATAAGAATGAAATCAATACATATTTTAATCCTTCAAATTATATATAGAGCAATATACACACGTTTAGAATGGTACCTATCACACACCAAGTGTTACAAGTATGTGCACTCATTCTGTATTATCTAAAAATAGTCTGTATGTGTTGTAGAATTATACTTCATGCCCAGTAGGATGGCTGTTACTGAAACACTGGAAAATAGCAAGTGTTGGCAAGGATGAGGAGAACATGGAATGCTTGTGTTTTGCTGGTAGGAATATTAAAAATGCCTCCCCTGTGGAATATGGTGTTTCAGTTCCTCAAAACTTAAAAATAGATTCAACAATTCTTCTCTTTGGTAGGAGAGTTCAAATTGAAGTAGATACTTAGGTACCAGTGTTTGTAGCAGTGTTATTTGCGGTTGCTAAAAGGTAGCATCAGCTCTGTTCCTGAGTGGATGAATGAATAAACAAAACATGGTATATGCACACAGTGGAGTAGTATTTAGTCATAGAAAGGAATAAAATATAACACATGCAAGAGAGCATACAGTAAGTGTGATGGAATTTGTTGATGATTATATGACATTTTGAATGTATGTAGTGCCACTGAACTGTACGCTTGAAAGTGGTTAAACTAATAGAGTTGAGGCTGTGCATATTTTACTACAATTTTAAAAAATTGGATTAAGAAATCTAAATACAAAAATAATATTTTATCTCATTAAAAATACATTACAAGAATTTTTGGAAAATTTAAAAAGCACATAAGGTAGCTGAGTGTGGTGGCACATAACCTATAATCTCAATACTTGGAATAGACTGAGGCAGGAGGATTGTAAGTTCAAAGCTAGCCTAGGCTACATAGTGAAACTTGTCTCAAGAAGCATATGGTATTTAACAATCACCCTTTATTCACCTACTTTTTATAGTTGCTAACACTACTTGTACTGTTTGGAAAGCATATATTATGGTTACATCTTAAGAAAATATAAATTGCATAAATATATTAAAGTTTCATGTTAAATAAAAAGTTGTGAAATTTCCTGAATCTTTAGACTCTTTTTGATGTCAGGAGATTGGGTAAATTTTCAAGCTGATGCTTGTGGTGAGTTGTCAGGTCTACTTGTGTGAATGCCTAGGGTGGGACCAGTACACCTGACAGAGACATTTCCTGATCTTTGAGAGAAATGGATAAACTGTGCAGTGTGAGTATGCATGGGAACTTGTGACTGTTAAGCCGCTGAAAAATTAAAATGCAAGCATTGCTATGTTACTAAATTTTCATCTGCTGATGGGATAGTACAGAAATGCACCCCAAGGTCAGTAACTTTGGAAGGGAAGTTAAACACAATGTTACACTGAAGGTCAGTCGCTCGCCCTGACAGCCTGTGCTGTTAGTTTTAGGAGGGGATAGTAAATAGAGGAAAAGGAGCTTATAAAGTATTGCTTTAACAGGCATTAAATCAGGAGTATATTTAATTCCCCCAAATCCCCTGATCAGGAACAGCAAACAGTTCAGGTGATGTAGCTGTGGTTGTAGGCACACACGGAATCCTGTGGCTCAACCTGCAGTGGATGGTGCTTATTTGCTGAAAGTGTTTCTCACATTTATTTCTGTGAGAAAACTAGTCTCGCCTTAAAATTTGAATTATATGAAGATTTCAGAGCTAGTATACCTATGTAAAGAAAGGTTACTGGACTTAGATACCCTTCCTCTTCTTCACTTAGTACACTGTGAAGGACTGTCTGGTATTAATTAATGCCTTTGTGAGTACAGTTTTAGGCGGCTTCAGAGTTTTCTGTTATGCAGGCATGTCATGGTGTCTTTACCCCATCCCCTTCCACAGACATTTAGTTGGTCTCCAATTTTCAATTATAACCAACACTAAAGAGATCATTCCAAGAAGTATTTTGCTGTGTATAAATTTGTGCTATTGTTCTTGTTGCTGTGACAAAATACCTCACGAGCAACTTAAGGAATGAAGGGTTTGTTTTTGCTCCTGGTTTGAGGGGAGGCAGTCTTTCATGACCTGGAAGGCGTGCCACCAGTGAGGGGTCCAGTCATGTGTCAGGCGCCAGGAAGCAGGGAGGTGCGCGTGCTGGGGCTCACCTCCCCATTTTATTCAGTGGGGGACCCCAGCTTGTGGATAGTATGGCCCAAATACAGTATGTGTCCTGCAAATGCAGTTGAACTCCTCTGGAACTCTCACGTACACTGACATCTATAAAATCTAGACAGCTGGACAATGGAGATTCACCATCACAGGGTTTTATAATTTTCTTACAATAAGTTCCTGAGACTGCAATTGCCCAGGAAAGCAGATTATATAAATTTCATACTCAAATTATTTCTGTTTTTGTGATGGGTATTGTTTTGTTTGTATTGGTTGGCAAAAGTTCATTAAATATACTATTTAACAAAATATCCCGAAGACGAAAATTCTATTTGTACTTTTACTCAAATGGCTTTCAACCTCAGTTCCAAAAGAAAATGCATTGTCTCAAAATAATGTAAGATATTTTTGCATAGTTTTTCAGTCAATTTACATCAATTTCTTCTAAATTAGAACGTGTTGATTTTAATATTTGAAAGTATCTTTAATATTAAAAAAATGTTTTTTCCTTCTCTGTGACTATTGCAATACAGTGTTTCTCATTCTGTGGGTGGCAGCCATTACTGGTCATGAAGCAAGTTTTTGCCCTGAACTGATCTCCTGTGTCCACCTCTGAGGGCCGAGATGCAGGCATGAGCCATCACACCTGGCTTATGCTGTGCTGGGGATCAAACCTTGGGTCATGTATGTCAGGCAAGCACTCTTCCAACTGACCTACATCCAGTGGCTTCTAACTAGTATCTTAGAAAAATAATAAAGATCAGAACATAGGGAAAACACAATATCTTTTGCAGGAGTGTTACTATGAAATACTTGTCTATTTTACAAAGTACACGTATAAATGAAATTTGTAAATTCACAAGCCATTTGTTCGAGGGTTTAGTGGAGTCTTTCTGCCTAGGCTTGTTTGCCTTTTATCACTCTCTGAGCCGTGTGACATTGGGTTTTAGGTACTTAATTTCTTTATACTTTGCATTTGCATCTGTAAAATGGGAATAATACTCATATCTATCCCATAAGATTGCTATAAAGATCAAATGGATTAGTCTAGATGAGTGTTAAATAAACATTGGCTATTGTTTTAGTGAAGGAATTAATATAGATATATTTATATAGCAAATTAAAATACATTTAAAAAGGAAATTTAAATTTCCCGTAATTACAGTTTTTCCCAATACTGTAGAAGTACCAACATGATCTTCAGTGGTTTAAATATAAATCCTGAAGATTTAGAGGAAAATTTTAATCATCAAGGATCCTAATGTTCCTAGAAATTTAGTATGTAAAATGTTAGTTCGAGATAAGCTAGATTGGGGCCACAAGAAGTAGAGGTTAGCCTAAACCTCCTTCTAGAATAAAGAGGAATAAAATGAGCAGAAGTCTGAAATGTCTTTATGAAGAAGAGTTTGTAATAACATATCTCGGGGGCAGTTATTAATCTCTAAGCCTGAATACAGATGACCCTCTAAATACTGCCCTTAAGTCATACCCACACATAAACACCAGACTCCACATATGGTGACCAAGCCCTTTGTCTCTACACTGTCTGTGCATGTCATCTCATCCATTCTGTGGCCTTGCATCCTTCCTGTATGCTGATAGAGTATTACATTTACATGGTTGGCTCAGACCTCTCCTCTGAGCCCTGAACTTGCAGATCCAGCTACTTTACCTTTCTTCTTGAAAACCTCAAAGAAATTTAAGGCCCATATATTTAATTTTTTTACATTTTATTTACTGATTGTGTGTGGGGTGTATGTGTGTATAATATGTGTGTGAGTATATATGCAGACATGGCACTGCACATCTGTGGAGGTCAGAGGACAACTTGCAGCAGAAGTCAGTTCTCTTTCTACCATGTGATTTCCAGGGACCAGGCTCAGGTCATCAGGCTTGATGGCAAGCGCCCTTACCTGTCGGCTGAACCATCTCACTCTGAAAACTCATGTATTTAAAAAAGCTTTTGATGCTCACTCCCCCTACCAAACTGTCTTTCTTCCATTCTAGTCTTTCCCGTCTCTTTAATGAGCACTGCCCAGCAACTGCAGGCTGGAACCTGAGCATCATTTATCCTCCTGGTCCACCCACCCCACCAGCACCCCCCTCACTTGCATCTCCAGTCGCTCCTCTTGGCTCCATGCTTACATTTACTGTATGGGGCTTGTGAGTCACTGCATACCTGGACCTGTAGACCTGCTTCTGCTCTTGCACCTGGCGGCTTCGATGTCTCAAGACACACATCAGCTATGTCTGTCCCCCGAGTAAAACCGCAAAGCACTTCCCATTGCTCTTAGGATCCAGTCCACCTTCCGTATGGCCTAAAAGGCTCTGTTCCCCACCCACTGCTCTTCCTCTCCTCCACTGCTCGGTGCTCTTCCCACTGTGGCAGTGCTGGCCACTGGCCCCTCTGGCTTTGAGACTTCATACGTACTTTGCCCTCTGTTGGGATGCTTCCTTCTTTCTCCTGCCCCAGAAATGTTTGTTTACCGCTGCTTTGCATCTGTCCTCTGTTTGCATGATGTTCTCTATGTCATATAGGGATATACACAATTATTAGATGGTGGCTATGCCATGGAAGAAATGGCGGGATGCTGGAATACAGAGCAATGGCTTCTGGTAACAAAAGAAATCCTTTGCCCAACCACCCAATCCTGAGCTAGGCTGTTACTCTGAAGCCATCATAAACTTGTGTTGCTTGTAAAGTACCTAGTCTGTGGTGTTCTGCCAAAGGAGCAGGAAAGGCCTGTGAGGTAGTTGATCACTGTCTAGTCCGCCCCACTGCCCGCCTGACTGCCTTTTTGTGGCTTTTATCCCAGTCTGGTAATATAGATCTGCACTCCTGGGTCCTTCTCCCAGTAGACGGTGATAAGGGATAAGGTTGTTTTCCTTTCAGTCCTCACTTCGTAGGAAGCAGTGAGTGAATAAACGAGTTAAAATGGACAGTCCTAAAGTTGGGAAGCAAAACAAATTCATAAACCTTCCTACTGCCGACTTAGGTTAGTAGAGAGCTTTTCAGTCTTGTGTCGTTTCGGTGTGTTGTAGTATTCTGTCACTAGGGGGCAGTTTCACATCTGTGATGAAGATGATCTAGCTAGTTATTTCTAGCCTTTCTACCATACTGTTCTTCCTATGCCTTGTTTATGACGTTTCAAGTTAGGAGATCTCAGTTATGTTTATATGAATATTTATGTTTCTGTTGTGCTTACTACTGTGTTTCTGACTGTGTTAAGTCAGTCTGGAGAAAATTAGATTATCTTTACTCATAATTCCACATTTTCAATATATACTTTCTCTTACAGCTGTCCTATAGGTTTTTGTTAGGGAAGGGGGTTTGGTGTGGAGCGAGCCATTTGTTCTCAACAGTGTAAGTGAACAAAATGACCCTAATATAAGATGACACACATGAAACTTGAAATGTCATAAATGGGAAGGAGCAAGACTACAGGTACCAACTTTCTCAGGGAAATAATTTTGTTGTTGTTTTGAGACAGGGTCTCTCACGTAGCCAAAGCTGGTCTCAAACTTCTATATAGCCAAAGTTGGCCTTTAATTGTCAATTCCTCTGCCACGGACTCCTGAGTGCTGAGGTTACAAGCATATGCCACCATGTCTGGTTTTTTCCGAGAAATAATTTAATGGCAAGAATTTTAGACAGACATTACTCTTGTTACTGCCCAGCCTGATTCCTTGTGGTATATTCAATAAACTTGGGGAATAAAAAAGAACTTCAGGATTTGCTCAAACTCTTAGTGTTGTTATTTCTGTTTTATTAATAACCACGACTTCCTACTTTAATTTTAAAACTTTCATGATTTGAAATCATTCAGATTAGCAATATTCATATTCTTTCAAAAATTACAAGTGTTCTGAGAAAAGGAAATTTGCCAAGAGTTTTGTCTTTTCCAGCCATCAGGCCATGTGAACTCGTTAAGTTTTCCATTTGCTATCACAGCTCAGTGGTGCTGTGTTAACTGGTAAGCAAACACCTGCCACGATTTTCAACGTCCTGTGAACTGCACAGCCTACTGTGTCTGAAGGGCCTGTAGGATTTTGTTGGTTTTGATGCTAATACCTTAAACTGTGCTTGTAATTTAAAATCATTTTAAAACCTTTTCGTCAGTTTCAGTGACGTTTTAGGTGCTAATGCTGAAAGGTGCATCTGAAAATGAGTTACTGTGGAGCAGAGCGGAAGTTAGAAGAGACAGAATGCTCTGAAGAAAAAGCCAAAACTCTATCATGATAGAGTTTGCTGTGAATTTAGGGGGAAGAGCTCCAGTTGTGAACCAGGACACCAATAAGACACAGCAGCACTAAAAAACCCATGTTCATGAGAATTGCATAACCAGGTGAGGGTGGTGGGTAAAACACCACACCAGGGGCCAGAGCTGCTGGACTGATTCTGTGTCCTTCAGTTGGCTTATTGCTTGTGCTAAGGCATAGCGCAGTATTTTTATTTTTTGAAGCATTTTATTTAATATTTTTATTTTGTGTGTATGAGTATATTGCTTGCATGTGTGTAAGAGCACCCATGCCATGCAGTGCCGGTGGAGGCCAAAAGAGGGCATCAGATCCCCTGGAACTGGAGTTATAGACAGTTGTTAGCAGCCATGTGGGTGGTGGGAACTGAATCTGGGTCCTCTGCAAGAGCAGCCAGTGCTCTTAACCACTGAGCCATCTCTCCAGCCCCTATTTTTATTTTCAATTGACAACTCATAATTTGATTTATCAACTCGTATACTATTTATCAACATGTGTATACAGTGTGGAATAGCTAATTCAAGCTAACATATCTTTGTCACTTTTTATGATGAGATATCTGAAATTTAATCATTAGCAACTAAAAATATTTATTGTGTGTATTTGTGTGTGTGTGTGTGTGTGTGTGTGTGTGTGTGTGTGTGTGTGGTGCATTGTGTAGCGGTCAGAGGACAACTTGGTGGAGTTGATTCTCTCCTTCCCTGTACGTGGATTCCAAGTGTCCAGTTCAGGTCAATGGCCATGCATGATAGGTGCCTTTACCTACTGAGCTGTCTCCCTGGCTCTCTGTTAGCAATTTAAAAATAAACATTTTATTAGCTATAATTCTCATGTTTTGTCATAATCTTAAAAATTTATTCCTCCCATTGAACTTAAACTTTGTACTTTTCAAACAGCATCTCACTTCCTCTTCCCCATTTTGTGGTAACTAATACCCTACCCTGTCTTCCAAGGCCTGAAATAGTTGATTATTTGAAAGGTGGGTATAAAAGATGTCCACTTATTTCACAGCAAGAATATATGAGCATTGTAGTTATAACAATACTACCCAGAACATACCTGATCTTATGCGAGGATTATAGATAATGAACTTAAGAATCCATTTCCATACCCAGGTTTTGCATTTTGTTTCATTGCCAGAGTAGCTCTTGAGACTTGTACAGTCTTTTGAGAAGGCATTAGTCATAGAAATGCGCACTCCTGTTTATATATGTGTGTCTGATACCCACACTCACCTCCACACATATGTAAATACATACTTGGCAGGGGTATACCACTCCTATGTAACATCACATATCCTTTATCTAGTCAACTTTTTGCCAAACACTTATTAGAATACTCTCTTCAGCTCTGAGCTTGGCACCTTCAGGCCAGTTGCAGAAATAATTGGCAAAGTCCCTGAGAAGAACCTGAGAAGAGAAGGCTAAAGGAATGAGAGTTCCTGGGGAAAAGAGAGCAGGGGGCCTTGAAGCACAGGGGTGTAGAAGTGGTAGCTCCCCATCTGCAGGCCAGGTGCACAGAGACAGATGCCCTCTACCTTTCAGGAGAGATTGTTGGCACAGGAAAAGCCCTTTCTCTCCATCCCAAGATAACAGTGTGCGTTCTCTTTCTTCTGGGTCCCTTCTGAGTTGGAAGGTTTCAGTTCTGATTCTCTACCTCCTGGGCTGTTCCCTGGGCTTCCCTTCCCAGTAGTTCCTTCCCTCTGGTTTTTGTTGCTGCTGCTGCTGCTGCTGCTGCTGCTGCTGCTG
>NW_008337842.1:4245204-4248667 GCF_000622305.1 Nannospalax galili | reverse complement strand
ACCAGTTTATTGTTTTTTTTTGTTGTTGTTGTTTTTTTTACAAATAGGACTTTTTAATTTATCACTATTAAAAATATGAATTTAAACAGATCCTTGGCCTGGTGGTTCATATCCATCAGCTCTTTCAACTTTATTGCCTGGCTGATCACTGATAGCTTTTCCAGAACTACCACCTTCACCATGAAGCTCTGAGTTTTCCCAATTCAAACTTGGGCCTCTTCAGCATGTTTACTATTCTAGCAAAGACATGTTGAGGATAGACTGGCAAGTCTTTTCTGTTTTTCTCAGTGCTGCTTGAAATCGATTTCTTTATTTAATTAATTTATTATTTTTTAAAATTGTTTTATGTGTATGAATGTATTGCCTGTGTGTATATAAGTGCACTTGTGTCGTGCAGTGCCTGTGGAGGTCAGAGGAGGACATCAGATCCCCTGGAATACAGATGGTTGCTCGCCATCACATGGGTGCTGGGAATTAAACCCAGGTCTTCTGCAAGAGCAGCCAGTGCTCTTAATGACCGAACCATCTCTCCAGCCCCTGAATCAGTTTATTAACTACGTTATAAGTCACTTGTCTGTACTTCTTGAGTCATGATTCCCATCATCTTCTGGACCTGCTGATGCTGAACACAGGGGTCCTGCATATCTGGTTGTTTTGTTTTTTAGTAAAACCAACACAGAACAGACAAAACAAGCAACCATTGGTTGTCTTGACGTCAACATGGTCTTCAGTCATGGCCTGCCAGTTTTGGAACATGGAACACTTTTGTACTGGGTACGATCCATGCCATGGAAATTAGACAGTTTTGGCCCTGAACATCCTCAGTAATTAGCTTGATTCTAAAGCAGCTCTGTCACTCTATAGCTGAGCAAGGCTCATTTTAAACCCTTGAGGCCATCAGATGCAATTTTGGTCCCTTGAGTCCTTGTGATTGGTGTTTTCCCAGTATTTCGAAGACTGAGTGTGGCCGGGACTTTGACGTTACAGCACTCCTTGCAACGATGAGCCGCTTTCTTCAGGCTTCCCTTCTTGCTGCTCGTCAGGCACTTGTTCTTGCTGCTCTGAGCTGTTTTTTTTTTTTTTTTTTTTTTAAGACTTTTTTGCTCTGGGAGAGGGGGAGGGGATGCTAAAGAGATGACTAAGCAGTTAGGAGTGTGTACTGTTCCTTGCAGAGGACCCAGCACTGGAAGCTGACTCACCCAGTGGTCAGAAACAAGGGTAGACAGTAATGGGCTTAAAAGGAGAAGTTTGAGCTCCTCAAAGACCCCTCCCACAACCTGCTGTCCTCCTTTGTACCCGCCCTCATTCGTGCTCAGTGTCCCTGACCTCACGCTTCCTTCCCTGCACCACACATTTCATTTTTCTCTCTTCTTCTGTTGCATGTGGCATATAGTTCTTGGAATCTATTTGTTTAATTGGGAATATTTTGTAAGGTTTGTTAAAGTTTTGTTTTAAGGACAGTTGGAGACTGGATTTCCTGATATTTTTGTCCTGTGGTATCTCCAGAGGGATTGATTTGCCATTTTAGTTTGGAGTTTGTCTGAATTGGATGTCGATAAGATAAAAATAGAAATCAAGACTGCCCACCTCCATTGCACCCTGGACCAGACCCTTGGGGAGTTCGTGGCAGGGTCTGAGGGGTACAACATGATCCTCCATCCTCACCTCACCAAGAACCAGCACCACTGTGCCATTGCTCCAGAGCCTTTGGCTGCACCACCACCATCTTGGATCCCCAGTTATTTTCTTTCTTACTTGCTAAGTCTAAGTTCAGGATTTTGAGATCAATATAAAAGTACCTAATTCAGGAAAATATTCATCTGGGTGTTAAGGTTCCTCACACGGTCCAGCACAGGCACTCAGCCTCTTGGGAACCAGCTCACCCAGGGTCTTGAGGCTTGCTGCCTAGGGCATTTCTCATTCCACCATCTTGAAAATCCTGTTATTTCTACACACTTCATTTTGATGCTATCTATCCATCACTATCTCCCTCCAACTTCCCCTTGACACCTCATGTCTTCCATGTCCTCCTTTTTTTTTTTTTTTTTGTTATCAGTAACCCTCTGAGGCCAATTAGAGCTGCTCATATGCACATGGTTATAATACCACCCACCACTGTCATGATGACCTACCAGGAGTCACATCCCCAAAGGAGAGTGATTATCCCTCCTTCAGCCATCAACTGCCAGTAGCTCCTACAAGGATGGGACCTTGGGGGCCTTTCCCTCCTCAATGCTGGAACGTTGAAGGACTTGGTCTTGTGCAAGCCTTGTGCTGGTAACCATAGCTGCTGTGAGTCGATGTGTGCAACAGCCATGTCATGTCTAGAAGTCAGTGTTTCACAGCTTTCCTCCGTGTCTCCAGGTCTTAGATTCTTTCCAGTCACTCTTCTGTGCTATTCCCTGCACCTGGGATAGGGGGAGGTTAATTAATATAGATGATTCATCCACAGCTGAGTCCTCACAGTTACTTACATTTGGCATGTTGACCAGTTATGAGTCTCTGTATTAACTATTACCCACTTTAAATAGAAGCTTCTCTGATCAAAGTCTAGAGCAACACAAATCCACGGGTATAAACTTATTTAGAAGGCAGTTTGACAGTGTGACCATTACCCAGAACAACAGCAGTAGGTTCCTCCCTTAAGGCCTGTGGTCTCCCTGGTTATGTGTAGCAGGCCTTATGTTCCAGTCATAAAGTGGTTGGTTACCTCCATAACCATCATGTCACCATTGCACCATCTTGCCCATCTTGCCAGGCAGGTTTGTATTGCAGCTTATAGGGTCTAGTGCTAGATGAGACCTGTGATATATTTTGTCCCCCAGGAGCCTGAGATTTCTTATAATTTCCAAATGATAATTATCACGGCCTACCAGTCATGGTTGCTAATACATATGTTTATTTGCACTGTTAGGATCCGTGCAGTTCTCATTTGAGTTTGTTATAGTTACTGTTGGAGAAAGTGAGGCATGGAGAAACATGGTTCCTCCTACCATACCATGGTTCATAAGGAGAGGAGGTCACTGAAGGCAGCAAATCTGGTTCCAAAACACACGCACCCAGCTCTTGTGCTTTACTAGGTTGCCCCTCCCTAGTTCACAGCTTGAACTGGCTTCATTAAAAACAAATGGCATATTCTTTAGAAGTATGCGTGTGTGTGTGTGTGTGTGTGTGTGTGTGTGTGTGTGTGTGTTGGCACTCAAAAATTAGTAAGAAGGAATCTGTTCAATCAGTAATCAAAAAGAAAAATAAAGTTGAAACTCTAAGACCAACATGAAAGTTGGTCATACTTACATGAAAGATCCCTTGTGAGAATCAAGACAATTTAAAATTATATTTTCTTTTAAAAAATATTTTTATTACTTTTATTTTATGTGTTTGTGTGTATTGTCTACATGTGGGTAAGTGCACCCATGTCATGCAATGGCCGCAGAGGACAGACCCTGGAACTGGAGTTACCGAC
>NW_008337842.1:4225015-4225432 GCF_000622305.1 Nannospalax galili | reverse complement strand
TTAAAAAAAAAAAGCATATTTTTTAGAGATATTTGTGTGTGTGTGTGTGTGTGTGTGTGTGTGTGTGTGTGTGTGTGTGTGTGTTGGCACTCACATGCCATGGTGTGCACATTTGGAAGTCAGAGGACTGCCTTTGGGAGTTGGTTCTCGCCTTCTACCTTGCTGAGGCAGGGTCTTCTTTGTTTCTGTTGCTGCTGTGCACTCCAGGCTACCTAGCCCAAGAGCTTCTGGGTGATCCCCCTGCCTCCTTCGCCCATCCTACCATTGGAGTGCTAGGGTTGCTGGTGTGTGTGTGCCACTATATCTGGCTTTTTACGTGTATTTCTCAGATTGGGTTCTGGTTATCAGGCTTGGTTGACTAGTGCCTTTATACCCACTAAGCCATCTTCTAATCTAGGATATTTTGTTTTTTAAATT
>NW_008337842.1:4181495-4222470 GCF_000622305.1 Nannospalax galili | reverse complement strand
TCTGCAAAAACAACCAGTGTTCTTAACTGCTGAGCCAGCTCTCCAGCCCCTCTTATCTTTTCTACATAATAAAATATAAATAACGATAATGAAATTAAGAGGAAACTGCACTTTTTGTTCTTTTTGCTTTGGTGGGAATTGAACCCAGAGCCTCTGGAATGCTAAGCACTTGCTCTACTACTGAACACCAGCTCTGGGCTGGAACAGCTCCTGTTTAAATGATCTATTTAGAAGCAAATCAAGGTTATTGGTTATCAATAGTAATTCTGTTGCATATTTTATAAACAGTACTGTTTATTGACCCAGAGAAAATCTTAGTAAAACTGTAGTTACTCCTGTGTCTGACACCCATCTCATTAGTGTACAAATTTGCTTTTTTAAAAAAAATAAAATTAGGGCTGGAGAGATGGCTCAGCGGTGAAGAGCACTGACTGCTCTTGCATAGGACCCAGATTCAATTCCCAGCACCCACATGGCAACTAACAGTCATCTATAACTCCAGTTCAGGGGAATTCAAAGCCTTCTTCTGATCTCCATGGACATTGCATGACATAGGTGCACTTATACACATGAAGGCAACACACTCATACACATTTCTTAATAAAATTAAGAAAAGATAAAATTATATATATGTGTATGTGTGTGTATACACAATCAACTGCTTTAAAATAAATGTCCTTATGATTTATTTATTACCATTGTGTGTTTGATTTCTGTGCCTATTTTATTTGCCTGGACCGCTAGGGTCACATAAAAATTTCTCACTTGGAAAGGGGTTGTGAGTGGGAAAAGCTGAAGAAGTCCTGGCTTACATTGTTTGTCTGTTTGTGAAGAGATTTCCAAGTACAGTCTGGGTGACCTTGGAAGAGGCGGTCTCAGAGCAGGTTCTGTCTTGCTTTGGTTAGATGACACGATTTTGTTAATTCCTTTTGCAGAGTGCCTGGCACGTAATAGAAACTGAGTAAATAACTAGTAGATTGATGATATAAAGGTAGACCAAGGGACCAGAAAGATGGCTTAGTGGGTAAAAGTGTTTGCCACCAACCCTGATAACCTGAGTTCAATCCCCAGGACCCATAAGGTGGAAGGAGGGAACCAACTCTTTAAAAGTTGTCCTCTGCAATACAGGGAAATTAATGCTGTATTAAACAAACACACAAATAGGAGTAATTATCCCTTCCAATGTTTGGTCTCTATGTGATCTTGTTGCTTTGCTGCTCAACCTTCACAAATGCTCCTTTAAAGGCAGGAGAGCTAAAGATTTTATAAAAAGAGAGGAATAATAGAAATTTTTTCCTCTAAATTCAGTTTTGCAATTCTACCTCTCATTAGAGCTTGAGATACAGTTTTGTCTGAATGCATGGCTGGCTAAATTGTGTGAGTGATTAAATACTTCCTTGAATTTACAATACTGTACTAAAGGCCTAATCCTGTCCATGTTGTCCTGTCTTGTTATCTGTCTCAAGGACAGGAGAGCTGGACTCTCCTCTGTCCTTTGTCCATGGACTCTCTAACCTGTTGTCCTCTACAAATTTCTGCTGAGAGTAGACGGGCACCAAGGACACAGAGCTCCAGTACTAGGGTCTGCAGAAGTGTCTACAGTGAGGCAGCAGGCATTCTCTTTCCCCCTTGCCCACACACTCCCTACATAGCAACTAAGAGGCCTGGATTGCTGTGGGGAATTGGCTCCTAGATAAGATTCCGCAGTCTGAGAGTTATTAGGCAAAGGGCTTTGATGTTTGTTTATTAGTGTGGACCAATAGCTGTTGTGCTTTTCCCAACTAACTTAATGTTAAGAAATGTTAAAAAAAAAAAAAAAGCATTTTCTAGCCTGTGACCAGGACCCCAGACTGGGTCAGGTTGCTGTTAGTGTTTGAGCCTGGGCTAAACAATATAAAAAGAGAGAAATTTAGACTCTAAACTTATCTTAAAAAAAATAAAAATTGTAAAACATGCTTATATTAAATTACATTTGTAATTTATGATTTTTGCTGTTGTTAATTCTTGAACAGTAACTTACACTTCAAAAAGCCTTTCATTTTGATTTAATTTCAACAAAGCAGGTTACAATTAATGACTTCCTCATAATATTTTTTTTTTTTTGTCTTTTTGAGACAGAGTCTCTTAGTAGCCCCAGCTGGCTAGGAACTCACTATGTAGACAAGGTTGGCCTTGAGTTCACAGAGGTCCATCTGCTTCTGCCTCCCAAGTGCTGGGACTAAAGGCGTGTGCCACCATGCCCGGCTTTGACTTCCTCATAATCTTGTTCAGACCTATGGAAGATTGATTAATTATCTTAGATAAATTTGAAAAAAAAAGCTACAGCTACCACTTTTTTCCTGTTTGTAAAAAATTTTAAAACTAAAAATACTAAATAAAACCTCCAAATTTATTGATAAGGGACTGTCTTTACAGTATCTTCAAAAGTGAGCTTCTTTTTAAATCTTCAAGTAAAAGCTGAGAGTATATACTTTAAAATTTTTTCACACTTAATCCATAGCTATTGTCAAAAACATCAAAAAAGGGAAGCAATTTCTTAATAACCCCCAAAAGTGAATTTTCACGACAGGTAAAGAATTTGTTTATAAATGTTATTATGTCTCATGATAGTAAAAAAGAAAAATAAAAAGTTGAAAGGAGGGAAAAAAAAAGTTGTCCTGTGACCTCCACATGTATGCTGTGGCATGTGTGCACGCACACCAGTAGTTAATAAATGCATGTAATTTCACAAAATAAGAGTAGAACAAAAGAAATAGTCTTATTTAAATCTAAATCTTAAATGACTTGATTTTGCAGTGCTTACCATAGAGGACTGAGAAGGAAGAATATTTAACTTTAGGTTGCTTTCTCTTCTATAACACAAATTCTCATAACTTGTTTTGAGCTCTCCAGGCAAGGTAAATAATGTTCATATGACTATAAACATTATCACTATATATGTTTAAGAATGCATCTTTATATGTATTGTGTCTGCGTTATATTCTTGTATACATTTTGATACTCGGACAGCATGGTCTTCATGGTCCCTCCGTTAGCACCTGTTCAGAACCTGTGTGCAGTGCTGTGTGAGTGATTGCAGACTGTGTATGTTGGGCGGGACACTGCTCCTGATTGCTGATTCCTGGGAATAAAGTTCTTTCATTTAATATTGTAATGCTGGTTCAGCAGCCCTTCACCCTGGCCAGGCGTGCACAGCTGGCAATGCAGAGGGGCGTGCTCAATGCGTGCTCAATGTCTGCTGCTTTTGCAGGTGCGTGCGAGGGAACTTTGGCTTGCTCTACCTGTCACCTCATCTTTGAGGATCACATATATGAGAAGTTAGACGCCATCACCGATGAGGAGAATGACATGCTTGATCTGGCATACGGACTGACTGACAGGTGGGTGGTTTTTGTTGTTGGTTTGTTTTGTTTGGGGACAGGGTCTTAACTCTATAGGCCAGGCTGGCCTCAGACTCAGCAATCCTCCTGCTTTAGCCTCCTCAGTGTTGGGATTACAGGCACCACACTTGATCAGACAGGTAAGATTTTAGGGCCGCTTCACTTGTGCTAATAACCTGGGAAAATCTGCCCTTTATTCCTTTGTGTCTAGGATTGCACCCATGAGTGTAATAGTGCCCTCTCCTGTGGGCGTTCACTAAGTCTCCGTGTCCTAGTCGCCATTTCTCTTTCACTGTTCCACAGGTTAGACACTATGGAGCTTCTGTTTTACAAAAACTGGTAGTATTATGAGCTCTAAATCCTAATACATCTTCTTTAGTCTATTTTTATCCTAGGAATTAATATTTATCACAATTTAACAGGATGGAATTAAATGGAATGCTTTTTATAGTTTCTTGAAGGATAAATTTGATAATTGAACAAAATATAGTAGAAATTTTTACCTATTTGAGAGAACAGAATTTTCAAAGAAACTTAGTATGTAATGTTAATTACGTTTAGGTGACTAGTTCTTTTTCTAAGTATATATTAAAGTAAATTGATCGAAACTTATTACTACTAATAATTAGTTATTATTATTAGGTAGACTTTCTCTGAAATGTGGTAAGATTCACAGGCACAGGTGGTACCAAATGATACTATTTTTTAATTATCCAGTCTTGGAGTCAAGGAAGGTTTCTCCCTGAGTTACTGTTTCAAGGGGTAATTAAGGAGGCTTATTACTTACTTAAGGTGAGCTTTAACTGTATTTTCTAACTGTAATGAAGAATAATTTAAAATTTTTATTAGATTACAATGAATTGGGTTTCATTATGGCAAGAATACATTTCTAGCAGTTACCCTAGGGATAATGGTGCCATTAGTTTCAGTTTGTTCCTCTCATAGTTCATTCTCCCTGTTCCCCATTATTTGCTTTTTTTGTTCTATGGATGGAACCCAGGGCCTCACACATCCTAGGCAAGTGCTCTGTCACTCAGCTATGTCCCCAGCCCCCATCTCCCTCTTACTAAGGTGAGACCAGTGCCTAGGGAAAGGAGACTGAGAACATTATATCTTTTTAGACATCAAAGCACAGGGGCTGTGGCTGCCGTTGCCTGACTCCAGTCACGTCTTCACTGCTCCATTTGCTGTCCACATCCTCCCCACAAAGAAATCACTGAGAGTGCATGGAGTTTGGCTGTGAGAATTGTGTTCTTAATAAGAAGGTTCATTTGTAGTCTTTTTATTCAGATAAAATGTGTGAGTTGGGCTGGGGCTATAGCTCAGTAGTACGATGCTTGTGTAGCATGTGTATGGCCCTGTGTTCAATCTTTAGCATGCACAATATTTTTCTAAGTTGTAGGCTAAATAATAATTCTGAGTCACAAAGAAAAAGCAAATAAAGGGAAACTGTCTTAGACATAGGATGTCATACTATATAAAAGGCTTATAGTAAACACAAACTAGCCACGGGAATTGATGAAATTCCCAGGTTTTAGAACAAGATTAAAAAGCTCAAGGAATAGCTTTCACAGCATTTTATAGCTAGTATTCTTTTGTTTGGTTTTAAGGCAAGATCTCACTGTGTAGCCCAGGATGCATCTCTGTGTAGCCCAGGACTCCCTCATACTTGAGCTGCTTCTGCCCCAGACTCCTGAATCCTAAGGTTAAAGGCATGTACCACCATGTGTGGCTGTTCCTGATGTTTAAGGACACAGAATTTTAGTAGATACTTTATGGAGAAAGTGATGCCCTTCACGTAGAATCTACAAAACACTTTGAAATAGAAAGAATTTTGTTCAAAGCTGGTAAACACTTCTGTTTAGGGTACCATATAGTTCCAAAACAAAATATGAGGAAAATCAGCCTTTTAGTTCATGTGCTTATTTTATTTTTCATTTTTTACTGAGAATTTCACACCTTGTCCTCTCTCTGCACCCTCCTTTTACTACCCCCCTCCCAATTCTGTGTACTCTGTTATGTATATTAAGGCCTGTCAAGTCAAATTTGTTTTCTCGAATGCCCTTCAATGTGGGTCTATTCACTGGAGTCTCGTTAACTTATCCAGTGTTACACTCTTACTCTCCCTCACCCAGCAACTACAGATTACCAATAGTTCCTCAGCTAGGGATGGGGCTTCTTACCCTCTTCCCCACTTCTTTGCTGGGATTCTGTCTGGCTTATGCTTACATGGTACTTGTACATGCTGTCACCATAACTGTGAGTTCATTTGAGTAATTGCTTAGCTGTCTGGAAAACACTGTTTCCTTGTGGTCATACACCACCTCTGGCTCTTAAAATCTTTCCACCCCCTCTTCTACAATGATCCCTGGGCCTTAGGATTGATATAGATGCCGTATTCAGGGATAACCACCCTACAGTCTCTTACTCTTTGCCTGTTGGCCAGTTGTGGGTTTTGGGGTTAATCATGGTCTGCTATATGAGGAAGCTTCTCTGTTGAGAGCTAAGAGATGCATATGGGTATAACAATAGGTCATTAAGAGTCAGTTGAATGCTCTGTTTAGCAGAATAATAGTAGTGGGCCTTCCCCTATGGCCTGTGACCTGTTAGCCATGTGTTTCTAGGTCTGATACCATTGTCAGGTATGCACTCCATTTTGTGAAGTGGGCCTTAAATCCAAGCAGAAAGTGGATGGTTACTCCCATAACATTCATGCCACTATTGTACCAGTGGGCATATCCTGCCAGGCCAGTTGTTGTAACTCTCAGGATTCACACTTGGGCAAAGTTGATGGTTACTTTCTCTTCTGGTAGCATGCATAGCACCTTCTAGCTCTATGAAAGCTAACCAGTAGAGATGAAGCCTTGAAGTCAGTACCAGCTTGATTTCTCCTTGTTTGTTCTACAGCTTATATATGCATGTCTTCAGCAATAGGATCCTCCTATCAAGTTTTGGTGGGTAACCAAGAGCAGGGGCAGTGGCCAGTGTTGTTTGAGGGTCTATGGGATCTGGTCAACAGCTTCTAAATAGGAAGTCCATTCCTGTCATTGGACTTTCTTCACTAGCCTATGGCATCCAGTGTCCCCCTGTTATAGGCTAACTCCTTTAAAATATCTTTTTATATTTTTATGTTGTGTGTGTATATGCTTTAAGAAGCTTCTGTAGTAGTAGGTGACCATAAGACCTTGCTAAAGGATTTTAGTGTTATCCCTCCCCATACTTCCTCCTCTACCCTGCCCTCCCATTTCCCACCTCTTTAACCCTTCCTACTTCATTATTTCCCTTTTGTCTTTGTATCACTGCATTTTATCTCCCCTCCCCCAAAGCCCCCCTCCCCCATGGCTGTGTGCTAGTTACCTGACCTCTATGGAATTTCCGGTTGAAACACCCATGCACTAATTTTGAAGTTAAGTGTTTTTATACACATCTAATTTTGAAGATAAAACATGTGTTCATGGCCCTTGTGAATTATTTGTTTCCCTCCTTTTCATCTCTCCTGGGCCGGATTCACACATGGGTTTACCACTTATTTATATAATTAATAGTTGATGGATCAGGAAATTCAGAAATTGTGCCAGTCTACATCAGACGATTATTGTTGATCCTTGCCACCACGTTCCATGGATACACAGAGACCCCATTATCTGCAAGAGGTTTTAATCAGAGTTCTTTCCTCGTAGGGTTCTATGAAGAGTTAATGAATAAATATATGTGAAGTCCACAGACATGCAGTGAATGATGGTTAGCATTATAACTACAATAATACAGGTTTGTTGTTGCTGCTGCTGCTGTTATTGAGTGCTTGATGTAATGTCCAGGCACTTAGTGAAGTTTTATTCTACCCTTCAGGCTTAGACAGTGCTATCTCTGTCTTAGAGATAGGAAAACAAGGTTTAGTTCTCATAGGTTTGCTCAAGGCTACCCAACTTGATTTGCTTAAGTTCTAGCACCTAGGACAACTGGCCAGTGACAGACCCTAACTTGTATCTAGTTGTGTGGATTCGAGAACCTGCTTTAGAAGTAAAATCAACACTCCACATATTTTCAGTGTCAGAGAAATACCCAAGAATGGTGGAGAAAGAATCTTCAGGTTTGTAGCAGCGTCTGGACTCAGTAAAACTGGTGGTATGGATTCTAGCTATATCCCCAGCTGCTCTCTCTAGAAATGGGAGACACTGGATGCATTTTAGAGCCACAGGCCTTTAAGGAGGTAAAGAATGTAGGGGAACGAGAAAAGTGCTACAGAGTACCACCTCTTTATCTTCTACAACAATCCAGATCTCTGAGAACTTTTCTGTGTTCCCGTAATACACTTGTTTATGGTATCTGCCCTGCCCTGATGGTGGCTTCCTTTCCTAAATTAACAGTTTCTTGAAGATTAGCATCATCTTCTCGTCATCCTCACGGGAACTTCTGGAGTGTTTGATTTTTTTCTTTAAGGCTGCCAGAGGCCTACCAAATCTGTCCAAATTGCTTTGCCGCTCTCTCTCATGTGCACAATTCAGATCGTCAAGGCTGTTTCTATTTCTGCAAATAAGGACTGTTAGTGGGAAGGGATTTCATTTTTTCTTTCAGCAGTCAAAATTTCCTGAGGTTAAGCTGCTTCCATCATCCAGGACGCCCTACTGGTGCCTCAGGCTGCCTCTTTAGCCTATCCTGTATCATTTCCTTTCCTTGGAAGAGGGCACTGGGGATTGAGTAAAGGTCTTTTCACAATAGGAAAGTGCTTCTGCCACTGAGCCACTCCTTTCCTTGCAATGCTGTGTAGCAGCAAAGCTAAAAGCCCTACCCCACCTCAGATGTGTCTTGAATTTCCCTGTGTTCTGTTGCCATTTTCTCCAATGTTCTTTTCAAATCCTTTATCTTTTAAAATGTTAAATCCTACCCATCCCTCAGAGTCTATTCTAGACATCATCTGCCCTGGCCAGAAGTATGGCTTCCTCTCCTCAGAGTCATTTCCTTTCCGCTCTGTGCATTTGTCACCATCTCAGTCTCACATGTTAATTACCAGCGAGACTTCTCATCTGCCTGATGGAAAGTTCACTCAGTGCTGCTGACATTAGCAATTAATCTCCACGGCAGTCCTGTGAGAAAGTCTTTTCTTCTCCATCTTGATGATCGGGTGAGGCACTAAGAGAGTTGCCTGTGAATCCACTGTTGGTGCTGATTCTGGACCATTGGTCTGTTCACTCCTTCCCCTGTGCTTTCTGCTGATTACCTCTCTTGTGCCCATCATATAACAGGTGTTTAATAAGAAAATATTGAATTGATTAGTTAGTGTATACTCATTGATATTTAGTAGTATACCTATTGAGCATTTATGTCCTCAATAAATGCTTGGTGACTCCGTTAATGAATCTAACATCCGCATAACATGCTTTGTCAAAGACAATTTGATTATAAAATTAACTTTTTTTCTTTTTTGGTACTTGGGATTGAATCTAGGGCCTTGTGCAGGCTAGACAAGTGTTCGTCACTGAGCTATATCCCCAGCCCAATTTTTACTTTCTTATTTTTGAAACTGGGTCTCATTAAGTTGCCCCAACTGGCCAGGAACTCACTCTTTACCCAGGCAGCCCTTCAACTTGCAGTCTCCTGTCTCAGCCTCCTAAACAGCTGGGACGACAGGCCTGCGCCACCAGGCTTAACATTTACTTTTGTGCTACTAAGAGAAAAGAAAAGTGCTGTTGACTAAAATGTGCATGACGTTGTCCTTTTCACCTAGTGTAGTGCATATTATGAAGTTACCTAAACACATCCAGACATGCACTTGTGTTATCTGTTAAAAATAAAAAGTGCAAGTAAAGCAAAATTGGTAACAATTCCATGAGAGAAAAAGAGAAGAAAGTAGAATCACAGTTTATCTTCCCATAACAAATACCAGATTTGTACCTGTGTTCCTGTATTCTTATTAATTTTTGTTTTATAATCTTTTGGGACTTATTTTGAAAGGATTTAAAAGCTCAACATATTTGGTATTAACGTACTTCCCTTACTCAATTGAAGAGACCCCAGTATAGATATTGTAACCGACTTCACAGCTATGACATGACTGCTACTTACATCGTATTGTGACTGTAAGATCCTGATTGTTTTAAGATGTACTTGATTTTGGAGATGTTAAAAATATGGGGAAAATGTATTCAGATAATTGATGGTTTGAGTCTTTGAATTTCAAACTTCTTTCTTAAAGGTTTGGTTGTTGTTTGACACAGGCTCATATCCTAGGATGGCCTCTAACTAGCTATGTGACTGAGGATGACCTTGAACCCCTGATCTTCCTGCCCCCACCTTCCATGTGCTGGGATTACAGGCCTGCACCACCATGCTTGGCTTTTAATAGTGTAGCTGTCTTTTATCTGTATCTGATTACCTGGGAGAGTTGATTCATCATTTTCTTGATTGTGCTAAGATGACTCTTTTCCCACCGTTGAGCATTCTGGTTATGTCATTGTTTGGTAGCTATTTCATGAAAGAGTAGCTGGTTTGCTGAGTAGTAGACAGTAGAAAGTAAATGCCAGGCGAAGCTGTGGCATAGTAGGCTGTTTGCCTGTTTGCCTTTGCTGCCCTCAGATGGGTGGATTCTCTGTTTTGACCTATTGAAAACTAAAAGGTTAATGAATTCCCTGACTGCTTTTGGTAAGAGGTATGAAAATATCCTAAACAATTACATTGCCTTGTGAGTGACGTAAACTGAATATTAAACTGAACCTCATTCCTTTTCTGTACAGATCGCGGTTGGGCTGCCAAGTTTGTCTGACCAAGGCTATGGACAATATGACTGTTCACGTGCCCAGTGCTATGGCAGATGTCAGACAGTCTGTGGACATGAACAAGAATTCCTGAGTTACAATAAAAAGAAGTATTTTCATGAAATTTTTACTGATTTTTATAATCATTTCTCGGTATAATTAGATGAAAACATGGTAGAATGGATTTATTATAAGTAGCTGTACTATCCCACTTCATCTGGTATGTCCCATTTTGTAGTACTGAAAGTTTGCAGTTTTTATTTTAGTTAAATTATTAAAATGCTAGTCTAATATTAGAGGATAGCTGATAAAATCAACTCCTTACTTATTTTACCATGTTCAGTGACATTAGCAAAACATTACTAGAAAAGATACATTTGCTTATCTGAAAGGTAAGTTTAAAAAAAGTATTATTACTGCTATTTCATGTGGGTGAGAGCAGACAGAGTTCTAATGGCTTACCTAGGGCCGTATAACTCATGAGAAAATCTGTACTGGAATCCATATTTTTTATGTTTTATGTTCAGATTGATTCTGGAGAAATTATGAGAATTGACATAGAAAAAAAGAGGCTAAGTGTAAGGTGGCTGGAGGTAGATATAGCTGCACAGGTGTGTGTTAGAGAGGATATCCTGTGACCTCTCGAACAGTACAGACACAAGACTATCCAAAACTGACTGGGACCAAAAATGTGGCTGGCTGGGACTACTGCTAGCTGTCCTTTACTTCATATGGTGACATTTCTGTATCGTTAGCTTTGGAAAGTTGCCTGTTCCCATCATTACCTGTTGTAGTAACATATTGGAAAATTCTGTTGAAGAATAAGAAGGGGGTGGTACACCCTATTTAGGGAAAATCTTGATCCATTCCTGGAGTTCTTTACTGTGCCTTAACTTAGGAATAATTTTTCCCTCTTTAAAATTTGCCTGTAAGACACTACCCAGAATCCTACTGCCCATCTCTCTCAGAAGCCTACATTCACCCTTTGTGTGTGTACTTTTGTCTTGTAATAAACCTTTTCCTTTTCTTATTTTGTGTCTGAATTCTTTTTTTAAAAAAATATTTTATTTATTATATTTTGTGTATGAGTATATCACTTGCATTTTGTGTACATGCACCCATGTTGTACCATGATCGTGGATGCCAGAAGAGGCCATCAGATCTCCTGGATTTGGAGTTACGAATGGTTGTCAGCTGCCATGTGAGTGCTGGGAACTGAACGTGCAAGAGCAGCCAGTGCTCTTAACTGATGAGCCGTCTCTCCAGCCCCTGAATTCTTGCTTTGATGGTGATAAGAAACTGGAAACACTGGGAAGAGGACTCAGTCTGCTCTCTCTGGGGACCCCCCAGGCTTCACCCACACAGCATCATGTATGCCAGTAATGAAGTCTAAATATGTTTGGAAAAGATAGTTAATTGTTGAATGAAATGCTTAATTTCAAAGACAGTTGTTAGCCTTATAAATAAGTATTTTAAAATTTTGATTCAGTAGGAACTGTAAATCTGAACACAGGCATTATAACACTGCCAGAGAAGTGATATTTTTTCTGACTAAGCCAGGAAAATAAACTTAATTAGATGTCTTTATTTTGTCTATTCCAAGGGGAATACTATGTCTTTGTAATCATTGAAAATAATGTTGATTCATATATTGCTGGCTATAACAGAATGGAAATCTAATGAATTAGGTCTGTGTATCCTGAGTCAGACCATGTGGTTAGAGCCTACATTGCACAGCCTAGGGGCCCCATTCTGCTGCTCACTGTGCACAAACTGCAAGGTATAATAATCACTAGCCTGGCAAGAGACACCCACCGATACAGTAGTGACACAAACATTACGCAAGAAACATTTTCTGATTGGATTTCAGGTTGCTCCACAAGATGAAACTCATGTCTGGTACCATTATCTGAGCCAAGAACCTGGTTGGTAGGCCTTAGGAGAGAACGGAATACTATTGTTCTGCTTCACGAGAGAAGCTTCTTTTTGCAGTAGATAGCAATTAATAGAGACCCACAACTGGTTAATGCGTAGAGAATAGAAGCTGTGGCATGCTCAGCTCTCAAAGAACAGCTACATCACATCCCTCCCTCTGAGGCTCAGGGGTCATCATGGAAGGAGTGGAAAGATTGTGAGAGTCAGAAGAAGGGGACCTGTGAAGTAGGGGATGTGTGCAGCAAGACAGTACTTGCCGGACACGACACATTGTACATAATGAACTCAGCAGCTGTGTCTGCATGCACAAGGTCAAACTGAAGGAACCTCTAGCATGGACTGGGGAGGGGCTTATAAAGTCCTACCCCTAGCTGAGAAACTTGATAATTAAAGGCTCTGGGGAAGGGAGAGTCAGTTTTCTTCTGGGATAGAGGCCGTGAAGGCTACTCATTTTTGTTTCATTGAAAGTGGCAGGAGGAATACGGAATGGGTTTAATCAAACATTATGTGCATGTATAAAATTCTCAAAAAAAGTGACGGATGACAAAGATAGAGAATGTCCTCAAGGAGGGCAAAATATCAAAGATAAAAACGTATACATGCACAAACGGTTTGCTTGAACCAAACTGATTAATTTGCCAAAAAGGATTTTAACTAATTAATATGTAAATAGTGATTAGGATCTTGAGAAGTCTTGTGTTCATTTACTGCTTGATGACTATTGAATGCTTTCGATGTGGAGAGTGCTATACTTTTAAAGTACTTCAAAGCCATTTATTAATTAGCTTCAGTATTCTTGTTTTCTTGTTATACCTGGCTCACCTAAACTCACCTTTCCAGAGCACTTTAATGATACACTCAGTCAAAACAGTAAAATTCATGGTCTAAATTATCTCAGATTTCAAATTTATGAAAGTTCAAGTCAACAAGGTGTAATTTTATAAAGCCTAACCTTATTAGTTGAAGGATATATTTAAGAGCTGGTTTACATAAGGGTGATTTTTCTAGTTTGAGAAGAACCTTTCCATATTTGAAACATGATCATTCTAGGTTACTGTTTGTTTATTGCTGTAAAACAAGTTATCTCCAAAACTTGATGGCTTTTAAAACAGTTACCTTTTGTTTCCTCAGACAGTTCCTGTTTCAGGAACTCAGACAGCACAGGGCAGGGCTTGCACCCTCTTTCCCCCACCCCCATATCTGCGGTCCAAGCTTGTGGACTGAAAATTCTGAAATCATCTGCAGGGTTAGTCTTCATGACTGGTAGGGGTCAGCCGGGGTGTCTGGAAGGAGCTGTTGGCAGGGACACCTGCATGTGACCTGGCTTCCTTACAAAGTGATAGGTGGGTTCTGAGGACAGTCACCCTGTGAGTGGCCACACTTGAGGCACCCAGTGTCATTTCTTCCCAACCTTTTCATTTGAAATAAGGCACAAAGCCTGGCCTGTTCTTGAAAGGAGGGATCAGGAAATTTGCAGGTGTGTTTTTAAAGCTATAAATAATGGTAGTGGTTATTTTCAGGTAAACTTCGCCTTAATTTTTTCTGTGGATATTGGACTTTTAACAAACAGCATCCTAAGCTTTTTAGTTAGAAGCTGTTTGCCTATTTTGTATTTTGAAAGATCTTGTGTTGTTCTTATTATGACTTGTTTCTCTTATTCTGTAACTCATACCATTTTTCTTCTTGACTGTTGATTGAAAGAGAAATAGTGATTTCCTTTCAGTGCTAGTAACGTCAGTTTCCCTCAGTAATTGTGCGTCAAGGAAAGCATCTTCCTCTGGTGTAGTGTTCTATAATTGTTGGTTATGTGATAGTACTTAATATTATGTTTGGATTTCACAGATAAAACCACACAACCTGCAATTATATGAGTACTTTAAGAACCCCTCAGGGTGGTTGTTTTTTTTTTTTTTTTTGCCTTAAAGGACAGCTTCCCTAGTTTCATAGTGTCATGTGATAGCCTTGTGGTCTGCTTAGTAGTCAGTCAAGGGTTATTAGAACAATTGCTTTTCACTCGAAAGTTGTTTTCTAAGGGAAATTTAAGTTCTGTGTGTTTTCTTTTCTTTTTATGAGTACTTAAGAACCCCTCAGGGTGGTTGTTTTTTTTTTTTTTTTTGCCTTAAAGGACAGCTTCCCTAGTTTCATAGTGTCATGTGATAGCCTTGTGGTCTGCTTAGTAGTCAGTCAAGGGTTATTAGAACAATTGCTTTTCACTCGAAAGTTGTTTTCTAAGGGAAATTTAAGTTCTGTGTGTTTTCTTTTCTTTTTGCAACTTAATTGTTTGTTCTCCTTAAGCTACTTGAAATTTTGTGGTAAATGCTGTTTTGGAATAGTTCATTACATGGGTTTCTTGTGTGGGGGATTACTTACTGGACTATAAAAACCTGAAATAATATGCTGTATGTTTGTTCCTAAAGGCAACATATGAAGCTAAGTGTAGACCACAGTAAGACATAGCGTCTTGGTTTTCTGTTGGAGAGATGCTGAAGAACAGAAATCAGATCTGGTGAAGCCACAGCGGGAGCCTTTCACTGTGTCAGCTTGTCAGGTGTCAGGTCTCTTTACAGATTCTCTTTTTTGGTAAGTTTCTAGAAGCTGAAAAATTAGCTAACCAGCTGGCAAGAGGGGAGCATGGTCATTCGCAGATGCAGGCGGACAGCAGGAGGACTGGGGAAACTCTAGTCTGCCGCAAGATGCACTTCTGTGGCTGCCAGTAGCCCGGCGGCCCATAGGCGTCTCGATTCCCTGCTCCTCTGACTCTCACTGAGCACTGTTTGCCATCTGTTCTTTAGAGTTGGTCCAACACAGAATTAAGCAGAGCAGTTTTGCTTTCTTTTTCTGTGTGTTGGCTATTTCTGGACTTGTCAGCACTCAGCTCTCTTACTGCAGTAGTTTCCATGGTTCAAGTACCTATCTCCCCCAATGTTCCAGGTCAGTCCTATTCAACAAGTAACTTTTTGTTATTTTTGAGGCAGGGTCTCAGTATGAAGCCCTGACTGGCCTGGAATTCACTATGTAGTTCTATCAGGCTGCCTTGAACTTGCATTGAGTCTTGAGTCTCTGATGCCCTGGGGCTGGGAATTCAGGCACAAGCCACTCTGCCTGGCTTGCAGCCCTTGTTGAAAGGCTCGTGGAGATGTCAGGTTCAGCGGTCAGGAGTGGGTTAATGTTTTTGTTTTGGAAGTGGGTCCTTGTACAAGGTTCAGGCTCTTTCCTCTTTGCTGCTCTTGTACTCTTTTGCTCTTCTGGACCCTTGAAATTGGACTCACTGACCCCAGAAATTTGAGCTAAATAAACACCTCGTGTTTAAAAATTACGCACTCAGGTATTGTTTCAGCAGTAAAGATGTGCAATGACAGGGGTGTGGCACTCACCTGTTCCACTAACTGCCCTCTGTCACACTAGACTGTCATTTGGAGCATTTGCTACACATGCTTTATGTGGCACTTAACGATGACAGTGCTTACTAATTTCATCGCCAGGTTTCCTATGATGAAATGACAGTTATTCTTTTCCACAATGAGCAGTGTTACGTTCACTTCATAACTACAATGTGTATCGTGGTCTCCAGCCCACAGTAGCTATAAGTGTGTGTGTGCGTGTGTGTAACCATGACTTGAAGAGAGAGAGAGAGAGAGAGAGAGAGAGAGAGAGAGAGAGAGAAATCAGAGCCAGTAAGGAATATGCTTCCAAGCCTTTGGCTCAGTGACAGTCACCTGTTGTGAATAGGACATAAGCTCTTTGAAGGTCAATATAGTGACCCTACACCCCACTTATAACCGAACAGGAATCAGAACATGTGGGAGTGTTTTCTTAAGCGATCAAGTAATTTCCATGTATTGAAATGGGCTGTGTTCAACTCTTCAACTTTTGTTCCTTTTTTTTCTTTTAAAATGTATGTGTCTATGTCTGGGTATGCCACATGTGTGCAGGTGCCCACAGAGGCCAGAAGAGGAGAGTTTGGAGCCCCTGGAGTTGGAGTTATAGGTTGTGAGCCACCTGATGTCAGTGCTGGGAACTGAACTCAGGACCTCTAGAAGAGCAACAAGTGCTCTTAACTGCCGAGTCATCTTGCCAGCCCCTCACGTGTATATATGTGTGTGTGGTGTGCATGAGTGTGTGAATGCATGTTGTCACATGTGGGTGTTCACATGTGTGGGGGTATATTTGTGTGTGGAGGCTCAAGGTTGATATCAGGAATCTTCCTTTATCCCTCATTGCTCTTCTACCTTACTCTTTGAGGTAGGGTCTCTCAGTCAAACCCAGAGCTTGTCAAGTCTAGTCATGCACTGCAGATTCTCTGTCTTAGCCTTCTGAGGCTGAATTGCAAACAGGCAGGCTTCTCATTCACCTGGCATTTATATGGGTTCTGAAGATCCAAACTGGTCCTCTTGCTTATGTGGTGGTAACTGATGAGTCTTCTACCAGCCCGCAACAGTTTTTTTTTTTTTTTTAAATTATTATTATTATTATTATTTATTTTTTTAACATTCTTGGGTGAAATCTTTTTTGAATGAGGTAACTGTGGGTCCCCCTGTTGGTTTTGACTTGACAGGCCAGTGTCTAGAGTATGATGGTTGAAGGTTTTCTCCAGTGCCTTTGAGTCAGGTGATGTCATCAGGACCTCCAGATGAGGGCTCCTGCATCTGTCTGACATCATGCATTTCTGATAGCCTCAGAGCTTTCCTGTCAGCTCAAACCTTCCCATTGGTTCTGAGGAAGGATTCTTCAACTCAGTGAAAAACAAATTGAGTGACTCACAGAGTGGTGTTCTTTTCCTTTTTTGGATGCTTTATTTATTATTTTTATTTTATGTATATGCACGTATTGCCTGCATGTAGGTAAGTGCACCCATGTCGTGCAATGCCGGTGGAGGACAGAAGAGGCTGTCAGATCCCCTGGAACTGGAGTTATGGACAGCTGTTAGCTACCATGTGGGTGCTGGGATTCAAACCCAGTTCTTCTGCAAGAACAACCAGTGTTCTTAACCACTGAGCCATCTCTCCAGCTCCCAGAATGTTTTTCTTAACAAAGCAAACCAAAGACTTAAAATATGGAGAAACAATTTTCTTGCTTTTTTTGTTTTCATCTTTTCTCCTTTGAAGAGTCTACTCAGTTCTTATCTGAACTCTAAAGACTGAGTGAGCCTAGGAGAGATAAAATACTTGGGATTCACAGCTTCAAATCCTGGGTACTGTTTAAAAAGTAACTACAACTTGGAAGTGACTGCATGTCTCCAGAGTTGCACATACTGAATTAACTGGGTCACTTGATCATCAGATGGTCCTTGATGGCTGTTGGCAAACTGTCCTGTGGTCTTATTTAGCCACTGCCTGTTTTTGGTTTTATTTTTAATGGGAATCCAGCCACGTTCATTCACTATTGCCTGTAGCTGCTTTCATCTGGCAGCAGGGACTCTTAGATGGCCGCAGCAGAGACCACGTGTCCTAGATATCCTAAGCTATTTGCTATTTGACCCTGTACAAAATAGAATTGCTGACTCCGGCTTTGGGGAAGACAGCTTTAATGTTTACTACATGTTATTGATTTGTACCCAAAGCCTCTGAAGTTGAATGTTAACTTAAGATCAGTAAGTTGTAGCTGTTTTTTGTACTCCTAAGTGACAGAATTTCCTTAGAGCTACCCAGTTTTGTATCTATCTGCAGGATTCTGACAACTTTCTCCTCTCCTGGCTCTGTGTATGTTTCTCGTACCCTTTCCTGTTCTGCTCTTCCTCTGCCATCAATGAGTTAAATAAATCTTTGACCCATGCTCACTCTATATTGTATGAGTCTTTATCTTATAGAAAATTGCACAATGGCTGTCAGAGGCCTGCTAATGCCTCTTCATCATTCAGAGGTAGTTGTTTAACCCTGCAACGCTTCTGGTTACTTCTTTCTGAAGTGGAGAGAATTTTTCCCAGTGTCTCAGCCAAATCACTTCCTCAGTCATGTAGTGATAGCCACTGGACAGACTTTTGTAATTAAGTTTAAAGATGGCATGTGTAAACACTGTTGACTGCCAAGCATTATGCAATTGGTAATTATTGGTTATTGCTTTATTTTTATTTTTTATATTTATTTTTGGTTTTCTGAGAGTGTCTCATGTAGCTTGGGCTGGCCTTGAATTCCTGATCCTCTTCCCTCCATCTCACAAATGCTGGGATTACAGGTATACATCACTACACCAAGCTATGCTTCTTGACAAAATCTGAAAAGTATGGAAGTATGGGTTTAATGGTATGATGCAAATGGTTGAATCTTTGACTTCTGCATGGAGAATAATTATTTTTAAAAGCAAATGAATAAAGGGAATATCACAATACTACCTGATGAATGTTATTGGCAGTGGAAGTGCTTTATTATATTTTACGTTAGAGAATATCCTAATAGCCAGTTATATTAAGTTCTCAAGAAGTAGCTATGATTTGAGATGTTCTAGGCTATAATTAGACAAGGGAATAGATGGTAGTGTAGTTTATATTGTTTGGGAGTGGGCTGGAATTGATTCATTGACTTTATGGAAAGAAAAAGTAAGGAGTGAAGAAAAGTGAAAGAAAAGGTAGCTCATGACCAAGAAATAGTAGTAGGAATTGTTTACTTTTAAAGCAATGCTGATTATTTCAAGCCACACTGATCTTTGTAATATTTCAGAACAAATTGCTGTATGTAAGCCTTTTTAAAAGGGATAACAGCACTCTACCACCCATTAAATCAAAACACAACAGTCTATACCTATTTTTAATTGAGCTCAAAGATATTTTCTACACCTTTCTTGACCACTTAGTCTACTCTTTGAAGTGTGATCATGGGGAGTACCTTGCCTGGTCGATAGGCCATCCTTTAAGCACAAGCTGATACACAAAGGAGAGGTTTTAAGATTTCTCAGTTTCTCTTACCACAATTCTGTTGTGGGAGAGATGGCATCCTCTGATTGCTTAGTGGTAAGAATCATGTCCTGTACAACGGAGTGGAACTGCTAAAGTTGCTCACATGTACAGTGATTTCAAGTGATGTGTTCTACCTGCAATGAAATTTGAATCACGAAATCAGAAATGACAGCTCCTGAGGCTTGTTTTAGTGTCCAGTTATAATCAGTGTTCAGAATCTGGGCCATCTGTTTCCAGGCTCTTAACTTCCTGTTCAAGGATTTGAAATTAAGGCACACATCGATTGCAAAGAAGCAAGGAAACTTTATTCAAAAGTAATATGATAGTATAGCTCAGAAAGAAGTAGGCCACCAAGAGTGACAGTGGACCACATGAGTGAGAGTACTCTAGGGCCCATGTTATTAGTAGCTCAGGCCTTTTCATGGGGTTTAAGCAGAGGTTGGCTACTAAGTGTATTAGGTACTTTTCTGTTGCTGTGATAGAAACACTATGACCAAGGGAACTTACAAGAGTTTATTTGGGTTTACCGTTCCAAAGGGGAAAGAGTCCATCATGGTGGGGAGGCATGGCAACAGAGGTGGCTGGAGGAGGAGCAAAAGCTAAGCTCTCACATCTTCAAGCAGGCACAGGCAAAAAAAGAGAGTGACTTGAGATCCAGCAAGGCTTCAGAACTCTATATGCCTGCCCCCAGTGACGCACTTCCTCCAGCATGGCCACACCTTCTAGGACCTTCCAAAGCAGCGCCATCAACTGGGGACAAAATGTCCAAATACTTGGAGCCTATGGGACTCCACACTAAGGAATGTCATGAAGGTGGTTCTCTGTTTTGATTGACAGATTTGAATCATACAAGCTCTTGCTCAGTGCTCATGTCCTTTCCCATTTTAATCAGATGCATGAGCATTTATGCATAGGCATAAGATGGAAAGTAGAGGAGATGCCCTTAAGGCACTTAAAGAACAGTTTAACCTTGGATCAATTCTTCCACTTGGTTATAACTGGAGTACAATTGAACAGAAACTGTCCATGCTTGATGGCCACTGGGGAAACTTATTCCAGTTTGAAAAGGGGTGTGTGTGCAGCTGGATGCAGGTGAGAGTCCTAGCTTGCTTAAAGTTGCTGGGTGCATTGTAAAGAGCTGTGTGCATAGGCCAGACCAAGAGGAGTCCCAGGTTGCTAAGCTATTCCCTATGCTTGTCTGCTTCACAGTCTCATTCATTGTTACATTTCTAATGCTTTGAAAACCTGACAGATATTATACATGGTCAATAAATATTGGATGAATTAGTTCAATCAATCGCCTATGAAGAGATATACTTCCTTCACCTATCACTGTCCTCAAAGGACTTCTGGGAACAAGGTAACAGGAGCTTAAGGAGAAGAAGGAAATCTTGAGTTACAGCTGTACATTAATACATGTGATCATGCTGTATGAATCAGCTTTAGAAAAAGAAGCAAGGTTATTCCATCAGTAACTTTTGTGGTTGGACTTGGTTTGTTGCTCTTATCAGGATAATGAGGAGACAAACTTGAAAGTGTTTTTAAATCTTCATCACTTTTGCCAGACAGTTGAACCCTTCAGAAGGACACTACCAGAATTTACAAAATGAAAGAGAAATGTTCTTAGGCATAATAAAGGGGCATAGACATACCACAACCTGCTATGCACCTCATCAGTGTACCTCTGTACACTGATCTTTTGGCTACAGAGGTTTCTTGTTTGGTAGAGGGCAGAGTGTGACCTCTTTCTGCTGTTTGGTAGAGAGCAGAGTGTGACCTCTGCCTGCTGTTCTGTTTTCCCCTTCACCAGGGACTTAAACTTTTGCCCAACCACTGTCCTCTCAACCAGCTAGAGACTTACTTTGGTGCAGGAAGCAGGTCTTCTTGGAGCTTTTCCACAGCTCCAGTGAAATCCCATCTTTGGGGGGCGGGGTGACATAGCCTCATCTTGATGTGGAAAATGTGCACACCTCAGAATATCCATCATATGTCAGTGCTCACAGGGCTTTAGGTTATGAAATCACCTGTTGGTACTCCTGTGTCTTCAACTATTACCCAACTTTTCATGCCCCAAGTCTCAGTTTTGTGGATTGACTACAGCCTTCCAAGCCAAAAGATGTTTGGAGAGAGAGCAAAGGAAAAACCAAACAGGAAATAAGTAAGCCAACAGTCATCACCTAATGCAACTCCACAGAAAATCTTGAAAAATATTTTAAGTGTTTTCACAATGTTTGTAGATATTAAAGAGCCAAACCATCTGGGCAAAACAGTCCATTGCTCTTATTTCTTTTGTCAGGGCATTAATTTTGAGCTGGAAAAAGCTCACCCCTGCCTAAGTTAACATACTGTGCACTTAGCACCTCATTCAAAATTTCCAAGCACGTTAAGTCTAGTTAGTAAGACTGGGAAGCGTGTAGATATTAACATTTTGCTTTTAAGCGTTAGTCCATGAGGGTTTGGGGGGATTCCCTGCCTACTCATACCCTCCTTGTCCTCCCATCTTTCCTACCAAGACAGTGATTCTCTTATATTTCCTTCTGTAGGCCCCACTCTCCCCTTTGTGTCTTTTTTAAATAACCTAGTTGCTCAGGCCTTCATATCTGATGGTCTGGGATGCTCTCTTCACCTGTTTTGTTTTGTTTTTAAATGTTCTCTTCTTTGTGTAGTACTTACTACGTTCTCTGTTCTCCAGCATTCTTCCATGCCCAGCTTTTACTGTCGTTGAATAATTAGCAGGAGGAAAATGTTTTGGCAGGACTGTCTTAACTTTTTTTTTTTTTTTAATTTAGTTACTTGATAAACCCAGACTGGAAATGGGGGTAGGACTGCATTCAGGGATGTTCGAGGTCAGTTTCTGAAGATTCATAGGTCACCTGACAGATTGCATAGTGGGGACTGGCAAATGAGTTCATGCTCTACCTGGGAGGAAAAGTAGGAGGGAGACGAAGTGGGGGCGACATGCACTTTTCCACTCCAGCCATGAGGGGATGAAAGGCAAACCACTGTTTTGAGATATTTTTCTAAGAGAAACTGGAACCCAAGGTTTGTGTGAAATCTCCAGGTTTGAAAGGATTTTTAAAGTTGTTTTAATTTGTTTTTGATGATTCAAATGAATAAAACAGACATGAGCAGATACAGGCTGCCAGCATGCAACCTCTGGTCTGGTATGTCCTGAGAAGTAGGTCAGTTGAGTTCATGTGATTAGAACTGATAGCAACATGGGTCTCTTTTTGGGAATTTGGTTTCCAAGTAACCTTGAAATAGATTCATGTGCCTGGGGACTCTCTGATCTCAGGAAGCTGGCCATGGTCAGGTACAGCATACCCAGCCTCTCCAGGTGGTATGTTTCTCTCTCAGGTAGCCCCTTGGCTATTCAGGTTTCTGAAGGGTCTCTACCCTCTCTTGGTCAACTTATACAAAGGGCTAGGTGTAGCAGAAGCTTAAGTAGCCAGGGAATTCCCTCTCCCAAAATAACACATTTTATGTGATATGCTCAAGTCTTACTTTAATAGCTCTCTTTTATATAATTTTGGTTCGGGTGTTTAAAAACATTTGTGTGTGTGTGTGTGTGTGTGTGTGTGTGTGTGGTGTTGTGAGTGCTTATGTATTTGCATGTGTGGGACACAAGTGTATGAGTGTGCAAGCATGTGTCTTCCTTGATTGCTTTCCACCTTATTAACTGAAACTGGGTCTCTTCCTGAACCTGGAGCTGATCAATTGACTAGGCCAGCTTGACCTGGGGATCTCTGATCCCTGCTTCCCACATGCTAGGAGTACACATAGGCCACAACACCTACCCAACTTTTTACAAGGGTGCTGGGTATACAAATTCAAGTCTCCATTAATTTTCAGCAAGGGATTTATCCACTAAGCCATCTCCTTAGGGCCCCCTCCCTGTTTGTGAGATAGGGTCTTACATTGTAGTCCAGCTGGACTCAAACATATAGCAATCCTTCCATCTCAACCTCCTGACTACTGGGGTTACAGGTATCTGCCATCACACCCAATCAGTCCTCTCTATCTTTAGTAAGTCTGAATTAATAACATCCTGATTAGGATGATCATTGTGAACACCAATTGAATCAGCTGGGTTTTCACAAGTAAAACCTGAGTCCTTCCTACAACACATGAGAGATGCTATGCTTCACATCCTGGGTGTAGTAATAAACTCACTTTCTCTTAGTTCCTGAGTGCCTCATGCTATTTCCTAACTGCCTCTGCTTAGGCTGTGCTCAGGCTGGAGCACCCTCCTACTCCTTTTTGGCCCAAGTGACCCTTGGTTATCTTTTAGGATAGATAGTCATCTCTGGAACACCTTCTTTGAATTCCCCAAGTACACCTCCTTTCAGGAGACCTTCAGGATACAGTTCCATTTTAACTCTACCGTATTATGGCTCACTGGATTGGCTGTTAATGTCTGTCTGCTGCAGCCATAAACATGTCCTGTGCACCATCTAGGAGTCAGTCAATGAATACTTGAAATATTCAGAGGCAGAGAATGAGTGCCTTTATGCCACCCAAGCCTGTGAACACATTTTTAAAAACATTTTATTATTTTTATTTTATGTATATGCATGTATTGCCTCCTTGTAGGTTAGTGCACTTGTGTCTTGCAATGCCCAAGGAGGACAGAAGAGGCTGTCAGACCCCCTGTAACTTGAGTTATGGACAGTTGTTAGCTGCCATGTAGGTGCTGGGATTTGAACTGGGGTCTTCTGCAAGAACAGCCTGTGTTCTTAACTGCTGAGCCATCTCTCCAGCCCCTTGTGAACACATTTTTAAAAGGTGGAATGGGGAGGAAAGGAAACAAAGTCCTAGGCATCTTAATGTCAGCTTGAAGTTACAGTGCAGGGAAAGAGACCCTGGTAGTGTTGCTTGTCCCTGATCTGTGTATCTGTTCTGTCTTAGCATCCTTTCAATGGTGTCATAGTCACTAACAGTTTTTCTCTTTTTCATACTTTGGAAGCTCAAAAACTTCTGACCTAATAAGGTGTGTGACCTTGAAAGATGAAGGAAGGCAGAGAGGAAAGAGGGAACACACTCATGTGGCCTTTTAACAAATACTTCTTGTACATCTAGGTGCTGGGATTCAGCTAGGACAAAACCAAACTAACAAATGACTTTATTCACAGCTTGCTTTTTAGTGGAGTGATGGAAGTAGAAAGTAAAAACACAAGATGGGGCCAGAGAGGTGGCTCAAATTCAGTTTCCAGTAGCCATGTCTGGCAGTTCACAACCACCTGTAACCCCAGCTCCAGGGAATCGGATATCCCATTCTGGCCTCTGTGGACACCTGCATACATGTATCAGACACTCACACAGACACATACAAATATATGAAAATAAATCTTTAAAAAACACAGTGTTTTAGATGGTGGTGGTAAGTGCTATGGAGGGATGAAGAATGGGGGGGCTGCGGTCTTAAATAAGCCTATGAAGTAGGCACTACAGGATAACATGCAGGGGGAGGCAGGGCCTCTCCAACAGAAGGCTGGCCAGAAGTGGACGGGGAGGGAAGTGGAAAGGGATTTGATAGGTGGTCCAAGCCCTGGAGGCCAGAAAACGACTTGCCTTTTGCTTCTGAAGGATGGAAGCTCCTGGAAATCTTTGAGAAAAGCAATTTATTTCCTGGTGACCATATGCCCTACACTGCATTAGATGTTCCCATAGACTACTTATTAAAACTTATAAAAAGCCTTGTAAGGAATATGGTATAGTCACTTTGTAGACAAGGACTTGTAAGGAGCCTCTAGTCAGCCCGAGTTGGTAGTAAGCAAAGAAACTAAGGACACTCTAGAGGCTCTAAGACCCAGCTTTTTCCTCTAAAATAGGAATGGCACCTCTAAACCATATGCAACTGCAAAAACCAAACTACATATAAAATGAACACAAGGCCTGTTTAGCAAAGTGCTTGAGGAACTCAATAAATGTTAATTTCCTTGTTTGTTCCAAAGTTATATACATAATTAATAATGAAGTCAATACTACATAGAAGATCTGTTCTGGCTTTGAGAGGCTGGACTAGGCATATCCACACACTTCACGGATTTCACTGCATCTGTCTCCTCCCCTTCGCATCCCACTTCTTTTCTCAGGGTCCAGGTTTTTTATCTTTCTATTGAGCATTGGGTCTGCTCTCAGAGGCAATTGGCAGGTGTAAAGTTCTTTATTTTTATTTTTTTAAATATTTCTTATTTAGCTTTTGTACATTCCATACAACAGTTCTTAAATTCAGACCCCCTCCCCCCTCCCTGCTCCTTTGAACCATACCCGCCCCCCAAGCATGTATTCATGACCTCATGTATTCTGCCATGCATGTTAAGTCCTATCCGGTCAAGCGCTTGTACCCAGATGTCCTTCAGTGCAAGTTCTTCCACTGGAGTCTAGTCAGTCTCTCTGGAGATCTTAAGGAAGATCTATTCTCCCTATTCAGGGACATTCTAGATGTTTGTTGCATACCCTCCTTAAGTAGAGCAGAGTTAGGCACACTATGGAACTGTACCAATCCTTGATGAACAATTTGAGAGGTGTGATGACACCGACAGTTTCCATGCCAATGCCATGTTCAGGTTTGATTGTACCAGGGGACTTGCCAAAGGGGGCAGAGCAAGTGCCCCAAGGGAGAGCTCAGAGTTTCTGTAAATGAATGCAAAGTATAAAATGTCACTGCTTCACAAGCATGCTGGAGTGATTCTGCCTCTTTTGTGTCATCCTTATTACTTTATAATTACTTTCTGACCTTTACTGACTCTGACAGTTGTGAGTCTTTAAAAAAAGGATTCAAAAATATTATCATTATGCAGTTGCCTAGAAACAGGGCCTAAAATACATCTGGCTTTAATAGAAGAGCTAAAATGAGTTTTCATTTTTTGGCGTTGTCTCTCCTTTCTCTCCTCTCCCCACCCCCCATTTTTTTCTTTGTATCAACCAGTAATTGCCATACAGTTTCTCACTAATCCTTTCTGAAGCCACTGTACCCAATGTGGGCAGCAATGCCCTATCCTGGGAAGCTGCAGCAACCCCACCTTGGTATTGTGAAACCCAAATCCCAGCCAACTCAAATAGCTCCTATAGAATTGGTGTTTTGGGGTCACTCATCACTCTCTCCCAGGCAGCGTTGGCTAGCACCCCTAAGAATGCTTAGAGGAGATGCCATTGTTGTCTTTATCAAGACATGTTCTAACACATTTTGTCAAATGGCTACAGGCATAGTTTTTTGACCCATAAAAATTTCTATCCCCACTGCCAGTCCTTTCCAGATGTGTCCTCTCTCCTTCCATCCCCATTATCACTGCAATGTGCCATCATTCCTAGCAAATATTACAAATATAAGCCCTTATCACCTAATAAAAAGGAAACAAGGAGAAACAGAGATGACTCCATGGCTTCTATGTCTGCGTTTTGACTTCTGATTGTGGCAAGAGGCTGATTTGCTGAGATGCTTCTGGCAGTAAAGGTTACACACAGCCTTACTGGGCGGTGGGGTCCAGAGGTTTTTAGGCCAGGTGGAAGGATGTGCAGTTTTACATGGGGTGTGCGTAAAGTGAGGAGGCTTGAGGAAACAAGACACTCAGTTTAGAAATTAGTCTGGAATTAGTTCCCATTGTCCCACTTCCAGCCCAGGCTGCTTCCAAGCTTTCCTGATCTTTAGAACAACCTGCAGATTTATTAAGAATACCAGTTTAAGGGTTGAGAAGATGTCTCAGTCAGGAAAATGCTTGCCATGCAAACATAAGGACCTGAGTTCCATCTCCTCAAACCCAGAAACCATGCAAAAAAAGAAAAAAAAAAAAAAAAAAGAAATACTAAAAAGTCTACCATAGTAGTGGGTTTCTGTAATCCCAGCACTGGGAAGGCAGAGACAGGTGAATCCCTGGCTTGCTGAGCCAAGTGGCAAGCTCCAGGCTTATTTGTTTATCTGTATTTATGTGTATGTACCCACATAAGTTTATGTGCACTACATGTGTTCGGGTACCTTCAGAGCCTGGTGGGCATCAGATCACCTGTAGGTGGAGTTATAGGGGCTTGTGAGCTTCCTGATGTGGGTACTGGGAAACAAACCCAGGTTCTCTACAAGAGCAGTAAGTTTTTTAACCGCTGAGTCATCTCTCCAGCTCAAACTCCAGGTTTAATGAGAGATTCACAAAATAAGATTGGAGAGCAACTGGGGAAGACACTTTACTTTAGGTGTGGCACACACACACACACACACACACACACACACACACACACACCCCACTTTGAAGTCTCTTTGCTGAAGAATCCTATTCAGAAGACAAGGCAGGGAACTTAAGAATTAGCTTTTAAAACAAGTAACCTGGTGATTCTTATCAAATCCTGTACAGTTTAGAAAACAGGCCAATAGGGCAGGTTCTAGAGAGATAACTTTCAGTGGTGGACAAGGCTCTCCGTGACTTGCATCTAGGACTGCTCTTGTCTCCAGATTCCAGGCACTCTGTTGGCCCCATAGAAGCCTGTGGCAGGACATTAGGCCTTTGGTTGTTGCTCTGTGCACTACCTATTGGGATGTGCATCCTCTTCATCAGGTTTCTGGTGCCTGAAGACTTGACTCAAGCTCTGATTTTCTGTGTTTCTGGAATGTTCTTCTCTTGCTTCTAATAAGGGGGCATCACTAATCATTATTATAAATATAGCCTGACACTATCCCATTTCCTGCTCAGTGTTTCCATGGGCCTTCTACCTCATGCTCCTCAGTTGGAATGGTAGCCCTGGGAGGGAAGATGCTTTTGTGGGTCCTCTGGTTAGGATACTCTTCAGAGGTGGGAAAAAAAAAAAAAAAGATGGCAGGAGTAGGTGCCCAACATTTCAAAACAACTCAGTTTTTACTATAGTGTCTAAACACAGTCCCTGATGTCACAGGGCCATCTCCACAACCTGCCCTCTCCTTGCCATGACTCTGGGAAACATTACTCAGGGAAACCTCGATTTGCAGCCGCATGAGTAGGAGGGCAACTTCTTGGGTCAGAGTAACAGGGTTCTGTTCCTAGCCTCACCACTAACTGGCTCTTTCCAGACAAAATAAGGGTCCCTCCATCTAGGGCAGTTGTGCTAGTTAATACAATAATCCATACATAGTCCTTCACTTGCAGAGTAATGAGTGTGGCGTGTGCCCCGGAGGCACTGAGCCAGGCACTGGTGTATACCGAATAGAGTGACAGCATTTTGGAGAAGGGTCAGCTCAGTGCAGAGGCAGAGCTCCACCACTTTCCAGATCTGTGACCACTTTCTCAGGTGTAAAGGGAGGGTGATAGCTGCTTCTTACTGAGCACCTACTGCAGCCTGAGTACTATCCACACATTTGCTGGTGTGATCCATGCAACCATCCTGTAAGAATGTCAACTGCATGTGTTTATCAGCCAGTTTCTGCAAGTATCAATTCCTAGTGTTGACTGTTTCATTTGTGAATTCTAACCCCTCACTTTCCCCTAGATGTGTGTGTGTGTGTGTGTGTGTGTGTGTGTGTGTGTGTGACTGCATACATATGGTCAATAACAATCTTGAGTGTATGTCCTCATCTTCTATGATACCTGACTTTATGTGGTTCTGGGGGGTTTGAACTCGGACCATCCTGCTTGAATAGCAAGTGCTTTATCCACTGACCATCTCCCCATCCCTAACCTGGTGATCTTCAACCAAAAGCACGTCACTTCACTGTCAACATATCAATAATGTTTGGGTAGCCTTACCACACTTAGACTTGTAATTTAAATGAAAAACATGGCTGGGGTAAGGCACACAGTTGAATGAACACCTTGTCTTTTGCTTCTTTCCTGTCTTGCCATTTCTGACTCCTCCTTAGCTCACTGAAAAGCTGAGCGGTTCAGGCTGCAGGTGGCACTGGAGTTAGAGAAAGAATGACAGGGATACATCTGGTTGCCAAGTGAGGAGGCTGATCCTAGAGCACGACAGGAAATTACCTCTTCATGCTGGCCTTGTGCAGATAAGTCAGAAAAGGATGCCTGGGAGTGGAGGAAGGACATCATTCCAACCGTCTCCGCCAGGCTCCCCTGTAGGAACCTGCCTGCCTGTACAGACTTAAAAATCTGTACATACTGCACAGTCAATACTCTTCAGGGTCTGTTCTGAGGCACCCATGCCTCTTTAAAGCTTGTCTCCTTTATATTTTATTTTTTATTTTTATTTTATGTGTCTGAGTGTTTTGCCTGCATGTATGTAAATGCACCACACACATGCAATGCCCATGGATGCTAGAAGGGGGTGCCAGATCCTCTGGAACTGGAGTTAGGGATGGTTGTTAGCCACTATGTGGATGCTGGGAAATGAACCCAGGTCGTCTGCAAGAGCAACCAGTGCTCTTACCTCAGCCATCTCTCCAGCCCCTGCTGGTCTCCTTTAAATGACAACAGGGAACTTTAGCAGCGCACAGGCAAAGAACAAAGAGTAATGCCCATTTTGAAAAGGTGTTGCCTGTCCCATCACATCACACCATCATTTTGACTGACTTGTCGGAAGTACTGTGTACCCCAAATCTAAAAGAATTCTGAAATACCTGAGCTCTATGGAACAAAGAACTGTATCAGGATCTTTCCCTTTTCTACACATTTGTCTCTGCCAGTCTGAGATTAATGTGCTGCGGAGTAGTTCCTTCTTCTTTTTTCCCTCCCAGAGCTCACTTTGCTCCTTAAGCAATTAGCTTTAAATAGACTTCAGCACCACCCACCAAAAGAGCAGTCCTTGTGTAAAAGGGAATATGGTTAAGTTGCAACTTTCAAATTCTCTCCAAGGGACCACCAGCCCCAGTGTAGTGACCTGCTGCATACTTGTGATGACTCCAGAGCATCTGAGGGAAGCTGGGAGCCTCAGAGAGCTGTAGGTATTTATTGGGGGAGGGGCTAGCGCCACTATTGTTCCTGTTACAGTGAGTTTCTGAAGGCGACAGTGTTATATAATGAAGCATCCTCTAAAACCACCTCCAGTCTTCCTGCTGAAGGAGGGATTCTTGTCAGCAGGGGCAGGCAACCGCCTTCTGGTTCTTCCTGGTGCAGAACTGTTTTGATGTCAAGCCTTGGCGTGGATGGGCATACAGTATGCCTCTGGAAGGAAAGCCTCCTTTATGTGGGCTCTGCTGAAGGACAGGCAGAGGTGTCTACACCCTCAACCTACAACCAGAAGCACAGTAAACAGGCAGGTGAAAAAGTTCTCATGTTGACAGGTTTCTGAAATTCTTATTTCAAGACTTCATTTCTGTTCCTCGCCCTGGAAAGGCTATGACCTTTGGGCTTGGTTTTCTGAATGGTGTCTGTGAACTCAAGGTCATTGCTGTACACAAAACACTAAGACAAAAAGATGACCCTTCGACTGCTGTCATAGCCAGCTGGAAGCGCATATGCATATGTGCATGGATGGGTTTAGAGTCCATAGGACAACTCAAGTGTCACTCCTCAGGACCTGTCGCCTTTTATTTGACACAGAATCTCTCAAAGGCTTGGAATTTTCCAAGTAGGGAGCCCCAGGGCTCCACCTGTCTCTGCCTTCCCAGCATCAGGATTACAAGTGCAGAGCACCACGCCTGGCATACTCATGGGTTCTGGGGACTGAACTCGGGTTTTCAAGCAAGCTTGTAAGGCAAGTACTTTATCAGCTGAGCTATTTCCTTAGCCTGCAATTGAATTTGATGAAAGCAGAAAGGCAGTTAAGTTGATGGAAGGATAGCTTTTCAACTGATGGTGATGGAGTGATTGCTGCTGATGGGCACAAATGGCTGCTGATCCTTTCTATGCAAAAATGAACTAAAAGGAGTCATAGATCTAACTGTATAAAAGAGAAGTATGATACTTCCAGAAGAAACAATGCAAGGGTATCTTTATCTGATACCAAAAGTACAATCCATAAAAGAAAAGGAGGGGACTGGAGAGGTGGCTTAGAGGTTCAGAGTTTACAGAAGACCTGTGTTTGGTTCCCAGCACACACTTTGGGCAGCTCACAACTGCCTGTACCTCTAGCTCCAGGGAATCCAACACCTCTGGCCTCTGCAGGCACTGTACTCATGTGCACATACCCATACACACATACATAGAAATAAAAAATTAAAATTCTCTAAAACTGTAAAAGGAAAAAGAAAAAAGCTAGGTGTGGTGGTGCACACTTTAATCCCAGCACTCTGGAGGTAGAGGCAGGTGAATCTCTGTGAGATTAAGTTCAACCTGGTGTACATATCTAATTCTAGGCCAGCTAGGGCTGGAGGGAGACCCTGTCTCAAGACAACAACAACAACAACAAAAATAAAAATGAGAACAATAAATGGGACTTCATCAACATCCATAACTTCTATTGATAAAATGAAATTTCAAGTTACAGACTATAAGGAAAATCTTTCTATAACATGTCTGGATTTCTATCTAAATGTATAAAGAACTCTAAAAATCAATAAAATAATAAGAAGAATGTAGAAAAGGCTTGCAAGGATACTTGAAGAAAGATATATGGTAAATAAGAACATGAAAAGATTCTCGATATTATTTTTAAAAATTTTTATTTTTATTTTTTATGTCTATGGGTGTTTTGCCTGCATGTAAGTGCACTTGCATTGCCAGTGCTGGAAAAGGCCAGAAGAGGGCATTGGAATCCATAGAACTGGAGTTAAAAATGGTTGTTAGCTGCCATATGGGTGCTTGGAATGGAACCCAGGTCCTCTGGAAAAGCAATCAGTGCTCTTAACCATGGGGTCAACTCTCCACCTCTTCAGTATCATTTGCTATGAGGGAACTGAAGATTGAAGTTTCAAGGACATGCTACTATGCATCATAAGAATATTTAAAATTAAAAAAGATTGACAATACTAAGTGTTGGTAAGGACAGGGAGGAATTGGAATTCTCATGGATTGCCCAAACAACTACCTTCTCAAAAGTTAAACATAAATTAGAATTTGACTCAGCTATTCTATTCCTAGTGGATGAAAGCATGCTCCCATTCAGCTTTGTGAGAAAGAAATCTCAGAGTAGCTTTATTTGTAATTGCACTCAGCTAGAAAGAGCCCAAATGTGTGTCAGTGTGTGAACGGATAGGTGCATGTAGTCATGTTCATTTGACATATTTCTCAGCCGTGTAAGGGATAAGGTTTCACTAGACACGATTTGAATATCATGATTTGAGTATGAAATGCCCCCCAGTTCCCACCCCAGACACCCATATAATGGGTTTCTAGTCTCCATCTGGTGGCACTATTTTGGGAGGTCCTGGAAATAGGAGGTGGGATGTAACAGAGGATGTAGGACACTGGGGAGCAGATTCTTGTGGTGTCCTATCTCTGGCCCCTTCCTGCATCTCTGCTTACTGTGTGCCATGACAGGAGTACCTGCACCATACGTTCCCACTGCCCTGATATTCTACCTAATCACATGATACTGAGATAGCTGAACCAAACCTCATGTTCTAGTTTAATTTCTGTTCCTGTGCTAACATACCTGGATCAAAAGCAACTTCCAGGGCCTGGAGAGATAGCTCAGCTGCTCTTGTAGAGGACCCGGTACAGATCCCAGCAGCCACATGGTGGCTAACAACCTTCCATAACTCCAGTTCCAGGGAATCTGTTTTGACCTCTGTGGGCATTGCAGGAAACAGGTGCACTTACACACATGCAGGCAATACACTCATACACATAAAATTAAGAATAATAAAGCATTTTTAAAAAGCAGCTTTGAGAAGAAAGCTCTTTGGCTTATAATTCTACAGTGTAGTCCATCAGTGAGGGGAGTCAAGGCAGGAACTTGAAGTTGATACACAGCCAAGAGCAGAGAGAAAGGAATGAGCAGTGGCTGGTGGACAAGCTTATGCTTAGCTGACTTTCTTATACAGTTCATTACCACTTGCTGCCGGCTGGGCACTCATAACAATGAACAATCAAGACAGTACCCCACAGACCTGCCCACGGGCTAGTCTGATCAAGGAAATTCCTCACTTGAGATGCCCTTCCCAGATAATTGTAGATGGTGTCAAGTTACCAATTAAAGCTAACCAGGACACCCCTGAAACTCTGAGCCAAAATAAATACTTCCTCCTTAAAGTTGTTCTGTCAAGTATTTGGGTGACAGCTAAATAATAATTCATTGTTAAACCATGAATGAATCTTAAAATGACTTACACTGAGTGAAGTCCTAGAAAATATGAATGAATTCATAGTGACAAAAAGAAGGTGAGAGCTTGCACAGGTGGAGGGGGGGTTGGGGATTATGATGACAATTTTAACTTATGAAGTTTTATACTTGAAATATGCATAGTATACTTTATGTAAGTTATAGTTCAATAGTATTATTTTTAAAAACTGATTGTAGGGATACCTTTTCGCCAGAGTCCCATCTTTGGCTTCCCCACCACTGGTGGCCCCTTCTCCTGGTCTTTTCCCTTCAATCCCCCACCCAGCTTCTCTTGCTTTGACAGTGCAGTCACTCTCTGTGTCTCACACTGACCACTTCTGCTCTTGTTTCTGAACTTGTGGCTTCAGCTTGTGCCTTGAGCCTTGCCATCTACCTTGTAGTTTAGGCCATGTGTTCTAGAGCCAAAGGACACAGATTAAAAAGTTCTTCTCTCCTGGTTCTTAGCTGGGAGTGTCAGCAAGCTCCTTACCATCTCTATACTGAAGTTGTGTTATCTACAACATGGTCCTGAAATTAATAAAGCTTATGTTAAAACCTTGCTGTGAAGGTTAAATGAATAAACAGATAGAAATGTCTAGAATCAAACCTGGCATGTGCTAAGTACTCCATGCATAATTCAATATTATTATTACTTTGAGAACTTAAAATGATTTTTCTAAGTTCAAAAAATTCTTTCCTGAATAAGAATTATGACAAGAGAGGAAGTAAATTATGGCTCGTCCATTCAGGAGATGGGCTCTCTTAAATGACCCTTCCTAAGAGGGGAAAATGCTTAAGTGGAAATAAAACAGGCTTTTAAGCCACATATACACTGTCATCCTAACTATATTCACATGTCCACTCAAAGTGTATTCACAGAAAATGTCAAAACTGCAAAACTGTAATCCCAGAATTTGGGAGGTTGAGTGAGGATGACAAGTCCAGGCCAACTTCTGCTACATATCAAGTCTGAGGGCAGCCTGGACTACAGGTGATCTTGTCTTAAACAAATAAACAGAGTAAAGACTGAAAGGAATTAGACTGAAGTGTTAGTGATGTTATGTTTCATAATGAAAAATAATTGTCTTCCTAGGAAGACTCCTTTGCTCTTTAGTGAATGTCTCAGCAGGGGAACAGGCTATCCTCTGTACTTTGATTAGTTAACTAAACCCTTTAGGAGGAAACGGAGTAAAGAAATCCATGGTGGAAGGGAAGATGTTTGATAGAGAGGAGAAAGCAAAATGAGAAATGGGAATGGGTGAGAAAAGAAGTCACCTCTGCAAGAAAGACAGCAAACTCCGAGCTTTCCTTTGCAACTAACGGCAAACGCTCACTCCCTGCCAGCCTGATACCAGAAATCACTCTGGTTCCCCCTTCATGGGGATCCCCACGTGACCAAACAATATTCATGGTGTCTGCTCACACATTTCTCTTGGCTTGAGGCCTGTGCCAAGGATATTTCTTCGCTGTGACAACTACAAAGACTGTGGTAAAGTATTAATCAGCAGGCAAATCTTTCCTGATCTTCTACCCCATGCAATCACAGCTTTTGTCACGGGACAAAGTGCTGACCCCAGTTTTGGCTTCATTTATGCATATTTAACCACAGATGAAGTGATCTACTCTTCTTTCCTGATCTCTTGTGTGAATTCTGTTTAATTTCTTTTACTAATCATACACAAGTCACAAGTTGAGACAGGGCCATATGCTATCTTGGTTCATGGGTCCTTGTATTTGGTAAGCCAATTCTCTTCTATCTAGAAGGATTGGTCATTTTAGCTGGATGTCTCTCTTAGTCATACTAAATTAGATTCCCAGCATCGTGGATGGGACATACCAGACAACACTGATGGGAGTTTTGCTGAGGAATCTGTATATCAAACCCTAACAATGTCTTCTTCCTCCTCCTCTTCTTCCTCCTCCTCCTCCTCCTCCTCTTCCTCTCCTCCTCTGCATTCTTTTTGAGACAGGGTCTGTTGCAAAAATATCTTCTCTAGGGAGACATAAACAACATCTCTCTTTTCTTTCTCAGATCTCAACAACAAACCACTGGAATTCAACCTGGAGAACCAACAGGTGTATTGGGCTTACTAACAGAGCATGAATAAGGGGCTGCTTACAGGAGTGTGGGTGACCCCAAAGCTGCCATACTGGAAGGTCTTCACCCAGCATGAACGATGGTTTCCCCATAGCTGAAGAGATGGAGTTCCCCTTCAGTTACCCTTTCTCAACCTACATTCTTTGGTACTTCCAGAGACTAGGAGGCTGTGCACAATTAGGGTAAAATTGTATTTGTGGCAGTGTGCACAAGAGCTGGGCAAACTCAAGCCAGACAAAATCCCAGCAAGGATGGGGGCAGTGTATGTGAAGTTCCACCCCTAGCTGAAGAGCTATTGGTAATTGACAGCCCCTGGGAGAGGAAAAGTCAGTTTTCTTTAAGGGTGTGACCCCCTCTTGGGTTGACCAAGCTCCAGGGGATGGATCCACCCTCAAGAGAATTTGGCAACACCAGTTTGACTGGATGGGCTTCAAAAGAAAGAGGATATGAGGTTGGGTGGGTAGACAGATGAGGTTGGGAGAGGGGATGACTATGACCAAAATATTACATGAAATTCTCAAAGAATTAATAAATAATATCTAAAACAAACAAAAGAAAACAATTTCAAATGGTTGGAAGGAGCAGCTGGAATTTCTGGTGAGGGTGCAATGACCCTCCCCATCCCTCCTTCTCTGAGGGGAAGTCAGCAGTCTATAGGACCCTGGCTGTCCCTAGTAAGCAGACACAGCCTACCTGACGGAAAAGGCAGCTGTTTCACTCAGAGAACTGCGTTCTATAATAGGGTCTCATGTAGCCCAGGCTGGCCTGGAACTTCCTATATAGCCAAGGATGACCCTGAACTCTTGATCCTCTTGCCTCCACCTGCTGAGTGCTGAGCTTACAACAGTTCACTATCGTGATTGACTTCCAGTTTTTAATTGCTTCATACATACAGCTTTTTTCCCTATAGCTTGAAAATATTTTAAACATTTGTTCTAATGGCTGTTTCATGTTCTCTTCTGCTATAATTTCTTTATCCATCCTCTGTAGTTGGACACATTTTCATAATTACGGGTAGTACAGCCATAAACATCTTTGAACATAAAACTTTTTCACAATTCAGGTTATTCCCTCAGTGTAGAGTACCCAGAAGGAATTTATGGGTGAAGCCAATAAAATGGCTGTCATTTATTAAATATCCACTATGATGTGCCGAGCACTTGTAGACACCTTGCAATTTAATATTCACAACAATATTGTGGGATTTGTAGTCCTATTTTATTTCACAGATGAAGAATCACAGTGACACACCTGTTACATGACAGAACTGGGGTTCAAATCCATCTTAGTCTAATTCCAAAGTATGTGATGGTTTGTTTTATGTGTTAACATAATTGGGCCACAATGCTTAGATATTTGCCCCAGTTTTTTTTAACATGTGTGTGTGATGTATGTGTATGTATGTTCATGTGTGCTTCCTTATGTATATGAACAGAGGTACTCACATGCCACCAGTGCATGTGGAGGTCAGAAGACGACCTTGGTGCGGGTGCCTGTCCTCACCTTCCACTTTGTCTGAGACAGGGCCTTTCTGTTACTCACTGCTGTGTACACCAGGCTAGATAGCGCAGGAGCCTCTGGGGAGTCTCCTGTCTCTGTCTCCTCTCTCACCATAGGAGCACTTCGATTACAGACTTGGGCTACTGCATCAGCTTTATGTGGGTTCTGAGGATTCAAACTTGGGCCTCACGCTTGATTTGTATGTTTGTTTCTTTCCTGTTGCTGTGATAAACACCACAACCAAGGCAACTTATAGGAGGAAGACTTTATCTGGCTTACAGTGCCAGAGAGACATGAGTCCATCATGGCCAGGAGGCATGGCAGCAGAAGTGGCTAGAGCAGAAAGCCGAGTGCTCACATCTTCAAACAGGTGCAGGAAACAGAGAAAGAGGCAGGCTGGAAGTGGGCAAACTATAAACTCTCAAAGCCCACCCCCAGTGCCATGCTTCCTCCAGCATGGCCACCGCTCCCACCTCCTAAGCCTCCCCCAGCAGTGCTACCAATTGAGGACAAAGTGTTCAAATATTTGGAGCTTATGGCAGACACTTGTTCAAACCACCACACGTAGCAAGTGCTTTGCCCACTGAGCTATCTCTCCAGCCACGCCCAAACATTTTTATGAATGTTTCTGTGAGGGTCTTTTCAGATGAGATTTACATTCAAGTCAGTGGACCTTGGGTCAAGTAGGTCCTTGCTGTCAAAATTTGCGTGGGCCTCATCTGATCAGTTGAAGGCCTGAATACCCATAGTCTTGTGAGCCAATATCTTAAAATAAATCTCTCTATACACACCTTACTTTTTCTATTTTTTGACTAATATAACACTCTGTCTAGAATATTTTTAAAGTTTCTGATAGGTATTTTCAAATTACTTCTCAAAAGATTTAGTGAATATTCCCACCAGCAATGTGTGTGAAAATGGGAACTGAGAATTCACAAAGAGGAGAGATGCCATGTCCAAGTGCCTCTGTGGTCCCAGTGTTCATCTTGAAAATCTTGTTTCATGCTGTATGGAAAAGGTCATTTTCATGTTGCTTGGGTTCATGTTGTTATTGTTTTCTTCTAACTAAAGAAGTTGGGCATTTCCACATGTGTTTATTAACAGATAACGCCATTTCTATTTTTAAGAATTGCAGTTTTACATTTAGCTTTCTGGAATCTATTCTGCTGTGTGTTGAGTGTTAAGGATCTGTTGTGATTTCTTCCACCAGGGTTAGGCTGTTCCAGTTCCATCTGCTGAGCTTTGCTTTTCTTATGTGTGAATAGAGAGGGCTGGGTGGGCAGCGGGCTGGATGAGCAGTGGTCCTCAGCCTCTTAAGAGTCACCTGGGGCAAAAATGCTGTGCAAAAACCAGAGTTGCTTGGGCTTCACTGCAGAATGTCTGTTCCTGTTGTGCTCTATAGTGAAAGGGCATGAATTCTTTCTCTTTCTTCTGGTCTATTAGAGTTTAACATGCGCCAGGTATGGGAAAGCCTGAGCTTCATGGCCTCTGCTGCGATCCAGACTGGATGGCCTCACCAAGCCACCTGTGCCACCTGTGAGCTCCAGGAAGTACCTCTGGTCCTCAGGGGTCTTAGGAAGTGTGGAGGACAGGGAGAGCCCTCATCCCTACACCTTTTTGGTAACTTGGAGCCTCCAGCTTCATGAGCATCCTGTCTCATTGCACAAAGGACAGCCCTGCTTCTCTGCCGGGACTTCCAAAGAAAACAGTCAGCAATTCCTCACACTCAATTTTTCCATAAAGACTTCAGCAAACAGAAATCAGTAGTAGAGCAAAGCAGTGTGTATTCCCTCTGGAGAAATCCAACTCTGCCTGTTTTTTTTTTGTTTGTTTGTTTGTTTTTCCCTGGATGTTTTCTGACTCGCTGCCTGTCCCTTCCCACTTTTCCTATCTATACCTGGTCCTCATCCAGTATCTCTAGCAGCCCTCGACCACCCTATGCCCCTCTTAGCTGGGATCCACAATCTGGGGACCCGGCTCTCTAGCCTGGCTGTCCATTTATATCCCTTGGGAAGCCTTGAAAAACTGCTGATGCTTGTCAGGCAATTCTGTCAGTCCGGCCAGGAGTAGAAGAATGAGAACTTAAATAATATTTCCAATGGCTCTAATGTGTAGCTAGATTCGAGTGTTGCCCTAGGAGATGGTGGTAAGGATTCGAGTTGGAGAGAGAGAGGGCAGGGAAGGGGATGGAAAGAAGGAGAGGGGGAGGGAAGGAGAGAGAGAGATTTGAGAAAAAAATCTAGACAATAAATGAATTAGTGTACCTAAGTAATATTCAAATATCATAATTATTTTAACATGGGCTCAGGTTTAAGCAGGAAGCATACTGGGACCTGATTCAAGCAACATCCAGGTGGGCGAAAGGACTTGGAAAATCTGGAGGGAAATTGGGTCAACCTTGGTATTCAGAGAGTAAGCAGGGAATACAGGTTAGGTGGGCCAAGGCTCTGTGGTGCTGGACAGAATATGCTGAAGGAAGTGAATCAGTTGGTGTCTGGGGACATGGAGGTCAGGGTAAAACCCACAAGCTGGATCAGAGGAAGGAAGATGACATGGTGGCTCCATCTGCAGGGAAGCCTGGGACAGACAAATGGCACAGGCAAGGTCATTCCTGGGGATCTTTTCTTCTGGGTTCCTCTAGAGAGTGAGCTCACTGAGTGCATATGCACACTGTTTTGTTAACCACTTATTTCCAGCGCATACCAAGAGCGACTGTTGCAAACTTGTGGTTCTCAAATATGTAGTAATTGGTAATGGCCTGTTTGTAGCATGTCATACATCTGCAAGCAGCAAGATGGGGGCTTGGTGCCCTCTTGTTAATTGAAGGAGGTTGTTAATATCTTCCCCTCTGGAATGTGGTGTGTGTGTATGCATGTGTGGGTTTGCATCTGTGCATGCACACATATGTACATATATCTACACAGATGCACATACACATACTCACGAGTTTGCAACAGTTGCCGTTGGTATGTGCTGGAAATCAAGTAGCTAACAAGGTGGTGTGTGTATACATGTGCATGCATATGTGTATATATGTATTTATGTATGCATGTATATGTGTGTATGAGTGTGTATGCATGTGTGTGCATGCTTGTGTGTATGTGTATTATGCCTGCATATGTGTATGTATGTTTGTGCCCACATGTGTGCATATGTGTATATATGTGTGCATGCATGTGTGTATGGGTGTGTGTGCAAATTGTGGGCCTGTATATGTATGAGTGTGTGTGTGTGTGTGTGTGTGTGTGTGTGTATGTGTGTGTGTGTGTGTGTGATAAGTCTGGCCTGGAAGACAAGGCCTGTTTGTTGCTGTTCTGTGAGGAGAAGTATCTTGAAACAAAATGACAGGACTGTCTTCTCCGGGTTACCTCTCTTATTTTGGGGGGCTGGCAGACTGCCCCAATGTGTCCTCATTCTCATCTGCCCTCTAGCATCTGCCTGTGAAATGAGGCCTCTGAAGACAATTCTGAAAGGGAAATGCCCACCAACGATCTGTTTTGTTCAAAAAGAAGCCAGCCAGCAAACCTGAAAGACGCAGGTGTCCCCTTCAGGCACACATTGACGCTTTCCCAGCCTCTTCGTAACAGTTTGCATGGCAGACACTTCAAGGGTAGCTTTTCCAACTTGGAAGCAGATTTCCTCTACTTCAAAAAAGCTGGATGTAGCTGTTGCCAAGGCAACCTGTGGAATCTGTCACACATGGCCTCATTCACTCAGCATGCCCACGTCAATGGGAGAGTGAGAGAGTCAAGAGAGAGGAGGGCTTGCCTTCTGAGGAGCTGATTCTACCACCAACTTCTGCTGTTCAGGTAAATGCGATCAGTCAGTCAACAGCCAGCTCTGCAGCTGTATGTGCACAGGCTGATCCTTCTTTCATCCTGCAGACAGAGGTTGCCCCCTTATTAACAGCACTCGCGCACTCACTGATTCAGAGAAATGGAGTATTTTTTTTCACGGTTTGTTTTTAGTTTATTGCTCCAACAAAGTAATCAGTGCTCTGTAGCACATCTATCTCTAGAATATTCATGATGTTACAAAAAATAACTATTTCGTTTATTTTTATTAAATTATTGTAATTTTGGGGGGCTGGAGAGATGGTTCAGTGGTTAAGAACACTGGTTGTTCTTGCAGAAGACCTGGGTTCGAATCCCAGCACCCACATGGGAGCTAACAACTGTCTATAACTCCAGTTCCAGGGGATCCGACAGCCACTTCTGTCTTCCACAGGCATTGCATGACACGGGTGCACTTACCTACAGGCAGGCAATACACTCATACACATAAAATAAAAATAATAAATAAAATA
>NW_008337842.1:4169081-4181421 GCF_000622305.1 Nannospalax galili | reverse complement strand
CAGAGCAAAGATGCATCTCTTTCAAAATTGGCTGTAAATTTTTAGGTTCACAGTTGAATTAATACAGTTATACAATATTGAACTCAGTATAAACCCTATAAGACATAAAATTGAATGAAGTTTCAGGGAAGTTCAGGCTTTCAGGGATGTTCAGAGGAATCAGCCTCTTGCATCAGCTCCTCCTGAAAGCCGGCAGCCATCCCCTAACTGGTTTCTCTGTTTCCATGCTCCTGCCCTGCAAGCTAGGCCCTTCACAGTACAGCCTGAGTGACCTTTTGAAAACCATGATCCTCTCATGGCCCTCCCTGGACTAATATCCCTTAGTGGCTTTCCTCATCACAGAGGATAAAATTCAGGCCCTTTGAGAGGGAGGCTCAGGAGGCCCTGTGACTTCAGGCACAGCTGCTCCCCTCCTCTACCCCACCCCCTAACTCCAAGTGGGCACTGCCTCTAGCTTAGTCACTGATCTTTTCTATCACTCTGTCTCTGGGCATTTCACACAGTCCTCAGATCTGCAAGTCTGAATTCTGGTGATGCTGTGAGGAGCTCATGCTTTTCTCTAAACAGATTACCTCGTATACAAATTCCCAGTTACTTCATGGAGAGCTCTCTCATGTCTCTAAGATGGGACAAAAACCTTGCCTCATCATTGATGAAAACTTGCCTCATCATAAGTGCACGACATGGGTGCACTTACCTACATGCAGGCAATACACGCATACACATAAAAATAATAAATAAAATATTTTAAAAAAGATTATTACATGTGAAATACTATAATAGTTCTGTGTAAACTGATAAGTTAAGGAGTCATAATCTCTAGATCAATTACAAAAATCTAATTATAAAATAGGAAATAATATGAAATGCTAAAAATGCTATATTGCTATGTTAATTAAAACATTTTAAAGGTCAGGGAAATGAAATAAAGAATGCATGGGAAATAGAGAAACAAATTGTAGTGTAATAAAATACACACACACACACACACACAATATAATACAATTCTCCAGAGATGAAGTGACAGATGATAGATAAATGAATGATAAATACATGATAGATGATAGATTGGTGGGTGATTGACCGACAAGAGATAGATGATTGATAGATGATTCATAAGTAGAGGATGGGTTGATCGATGGTAAATAGGTGATTGATAGATGGTAGCTACATAGATTATAGAAAGACAAATGATAGTAGATTGACAGATGATGCAGATGATAGATAATAGGTGACAGAATATAGATGATGCATAGATAGATGATATATTTCCCCATTTTATTTTTTATTTATAGGTAGTACATTTAAGGGTATCAATGCACTAAAATATTTGGTCTGTGAAATAGCAGAAACATTAGCACCAAAAGGAGTCATGAAGCTTGTATATATTATTAAAACAATAATTGTTACTGTTGGTCATGAGTAGAGTTTTCAGTTTTAATCCCAAAGTTTTGAAAGTGCCTGTGGACAAAAGAAATAACACTTAAAATTTTTTTATTTATTATTTTTATTTTACGTGTATGAGTGTATTGCCTACGTGTATGTATGTGAGTGCACCCATGTCATACAGTGCTGCAGAGGTCAGAAGAGGGCCTTGGATTCCCCTGGAACTGGAGTTAAGGACAGTTCGTAGCCTCCATGTGGGTGCTGGGAATCAAACATGGGTCCTCTGCAAGAGCAGTTAGTGCTCTTAACCACTGAGCCATTTCTCAAGCCCCCAAGAAATCACACTTTTCAAAATCTCCATGGGGTCATCAGGAAGTACCACAGAGACAGTACTGGGCCTTTCCAGTTTTGCTTTACATGACAGACAAGAAAACCAGGGCACCAGATTACCACTGAAGCTCTAAAGAACAGCCCCCACACGTACCCGTCAACAGGCAGGAGGTCTTCCTACAGTACGTGTCCCCCTGGACTGTGTTCAGGAATGCTCTTTTACTTGCTTTTTTAAAAACAAAAGCAGCATGCTCTGTTTAGTGCTTAGTGCAATGTTCTCCTTATTCCAACTCCAGACTGCAAACAGTGAAACCGTTATGTGTTCCGCTAATGCCGGCCTATGGTCGAGGCCCTTGGCCTGCATGCTTTGTAAGCTCGGGAGCCCACGGGAGTCAGAAGGTCTGAGAACAGGAGCCTCAGTCGTCGTCAGATCTCCCTAGCAACTCATGGCCCACTGGGGCAGCTACTGATTCCCTTTGCTTCTCCTTGTCTCAGTCTTTAGTTGAAATTACAAGTCAAATAGCTGATGCTATTTGATTAATAGATGATAAATAATAGATGACAGAAGATAGATGTATAATAGATTGGTAGATGATTGACAGACAAGAGATAGATGATAGATTATTAGATAAATGGAAGGTATAGATGATCAATGATACATACATAGACCTTCAGATAGATAGACGGATGATAGACAGGTATGGGGGGACATACTGTAGGATTGGCTCACTCAGTTATGGAGGCTGAGGGGGCCCATGAATGCCACCTGCAAACTGGAGAAGAAGAAAAGCTGATGGTGTATTTCAGTCTGGATTTGAAGGCTTAGGACCAAGGAGCAGATGTGGGGATGCTGGAGTAAGTTCCATAATCCAAAGGTGCCAGAACCAAGAACTCCGAGCATGGGATGAATGGATGTCCCAGTGCAAGAAGAGAAAGCAAATTTGTTGTTCTTCCTGTTGTTCTCTGCTCGGTGGACCTTCCATGAATTGGATGATGCCTGTCACCTTGGTGAGGGTGATCTTTATTCAATCTATTGATTTTCTTTTGTCTTTTTTCATTCAGTCTATTAAGTTTTTATTTTATTATTTTATGGGTATGAGTGTATTGCCTGCATGTGTGTAAGTGCACCCATGTCCTGCAGTGGCTGCAAAGGACAGAAGAGGGCATCAGATCCCCTGAAACTGGAGTTACAGATGGTTGTTAACCCCCGTATAGGTGTGGTGATTTGAACCCAGATTGCATCTGCAAGAATAGCAAGTACTCTTAACTGCTGAGCCATCTTTTTGAGCCCCTACTCAGTCTATTGATCTGATGCTAATCTTTTCTAGAAATCTGGGGCTACAGGGAGACCCTGTCTCAAAAAGACCAAAACAAACAAACAAACAAACAAAACCCCAGAAATCTCACACTCTCCAGAAATAATGCTTCACAGCTATCTGAAGTATTTGCATGTAAAATATAACAGCTACAAACCAATTCATATCAGTCTCTGTGCTAAATATTGATTGGTTTTCTAGGACTGACATAACAAATTGCCAGGAACAAGATGACTTAAAACAAAATAACTCTTTTGCAGGTCAAGTAGCCAGAAGTATAGAATCAAGGTGTCGTTCAGTGTCAGTTTCTTTTAGGGTCTCTGTGGGAGAAGCTGTTCTGTGCCTGTCCCCGTAGCTTCTCCAGCAACCTGGTCATTTCCTGGTGACAGCCGTGTTTTCTGTCTCTATTCATGTCCTCTCCTCTTCTTATAGACCAGCACAGGTCATTATATCACATTAGGAACTATCCTAATCCAGCATTAGCAGACCTTAACTAACTACCTGTAAAGGCCCAGTTTCTAAATGAAGACATGTTCCAAGATTCTGGGTGTGCTGAATAGTGTGTGTTGTCAACTTGACACACTTGGGTAGAGGGAGCCTCAATTAGGAAATTGCCTCCATTGGACTGGCCTGTGGCCATGTCTGTGGGGTATTTTCTTGATTTTTGAGTGATGAGGGAGAACCCAGCCCACTGTGGATGGTGCCGTCCCTGGGCAAGTTGTTCTGTATTGTATCAGAAAGCAGGCTGAGCATGGGCCAGGGGAGCAAGTCAGTAAGCAACATTCCTCCAAGGCCTGTGCTCTAGCTCCTGTCTCCAGGTTCCTGTCCTGAGTTCCTACCTTGGATTCCCTGATGAATAGTGACCTGAGAGATGTAAGCCAAATAAACCCTTTCCTCCCCAAGCTGGCATTGGTCAGAGTGCTTTGTCATGGCAATTGAAGGCAAGTTAGATCTCTGGGAGAATGTGAATTTTGGAGAACAACACTAATGAAAGTGCGGAGATTATTGATTTTTTAAAAAAGATTAAGACACTTATATGTTGTTTTAAACATAAAGACACATGTTAACAATAAAGGAATGGAATAATAAGGTCTACAGTGCAAAGTGGTGAGACTGTGATGTAAGTACACCCACTGGAGTTTCCAAAGACGGCAGCCTTGGTTAATGAAATGGCAAAACTAACTCCATTTTGCTCTAGCTGACTTTGGCTTTACCTTGTGTTTTCACACAGCCATTCCCACTGTACTGTAGCCAGCCAGGCAGAATGTCTCATACAGGTAGTGTCAGGAAGTACATTGTTTCTACAATGCTGGGATACTTGCAAATACTCAGGTATCACATCCAGATAGCTCATCCTCCTGCTCAGCTATGCCTGCATCTCCATGGGGCCCATTGTTTCTACAAGTCTGAGAAACTTGTTTTCCTAACCAAAACTTTTATTGATCTCTTTGTTAACTACCTGCCCCTGGTCTAGTGTAACTATGGTTATTGACCTTGCCCCTGGCATGATGTAATTATGGTTTTAAGCTTCATAAATCTGTCTGCTTTCCCTCAGGGTTGAGAGTTCTTTCGGGTGTTAGCCCCCTCTCTGACTGCTGGTGAATAAAGGACTCCTGATTTGACCATCACTATGTAGTGTTCCTCTGTACCTCTCGCTTGGTGTTATAGTTAAGGCAGGGAATGAGACAATGAAGTATATCAGTGTTGATCATTGGTCGCAGTGCTTATCCCAGAGCAATGCTTAAGGAATCGTTTAATAGCTTCCATTGAATAGATTATCATTCAGAATTAGGAAAGATCCACACAGTGTCTATGTGGTGAGTTCTTCATAGGGAGGTGGGCTGCCCCAGGCTCTGAGGGTGACAAGTATTGGGAGGATAAAGCTGCCCTAGGGAGGACTGATAGAAAGACTGGGCAGGTGGGAAGCTGTGTCCACATCAACTGAAGTCCTCATACAGCACATATGTCTCAGGATACTTGGTGAGTAGTGGGATGGGGATGGATTGAAAGTCAGGAGCAGTAGTAGAAAGCATCATGATCAGGTCTCTGAGAGCGACCAGTAGAAAATAAGTGGAGCAGATTAAGAGGAAAATTGTGACACAAATATTTTATTATTATTATTATTATTATTATTATTATTATTATTCAGCATTCCTGGCCCAGGCCCACCCTTGATAGCCTTGGTGAAATTTTCCCAGAGTGTTCGGCTTCCCCTATGTCATGTGAGGTCTGTGAAGACTTCCTCATTTTTCCCAGGGATAATATCTTTGAGAAGTTTGGCTTTGAACCCTTACCTTGTGGATATTTTCTGTTTTCAATCCAACTAGCCAAATCTCCACATTTATTGTAAGAACAAAAGATTGTCATAAACTCAATCCCATTCAAGTGGAGGCTCAGGGAGATTCCGGGGCCTCTGCTTGGAGCAACTGGAGGGTAGGGGCTTGGGTTAGGATGTGCAGCATAGATTAGGCAAGAAGTATCAGAATTCACCAGGGCATCACAATGCAGCAGTGCATGCTTTGATTAAATGGTATGGGGGCCCCAAAGAAGAACCCAGATCAGAGCAGAGGCTTTAAAATGCATTGGTCATCTTTTCTACCCCTAATTTCCCTAAAGCACCTGTGGGTTTGGGGTGGGGCTGACCAGGACTGATCCTTGACTGACCCATGATAATTTTGGTATAATCCCATCTGCTTTGCCACAGAAACTTGTTCATGAATGAGTAAGTGACTCAAATAAAATAAACCCAGGACTGTGGCTCCATGTCTAGGGGATAGGAAGCTGCCTCGGATGGTGTGAGGGGTGGCTGTTATGCTGGGCAAACTGTTCCTTTATGCTGATGAAGCAGGCAATCTGAAGGAGGGGCCAAAGTTTAAAGAAGACAGAGTGGAAAGAATTCAGAAAAACACCGAGGGAGAGCTGGAGGCCTGCTCTTCCTTTGACGTTTACAGCTACACAGGATATTTCTCACCTATTGCTTAAGCTAATTTATTTTACTTTTCCCCTTGTTAATCCCAGAAAGCTAATTTATCTTAGATTCTTCTTTGCTTGTTTTATAGTACCTGAATTTACCAGGCGAGAGAGTAACATTTAAACTCCTTTCCTTATTCTCTCTCTCAATCTTGCTGTTTTTTCTTTATTATTTATGAGTGTGAGTGTGTGTGTGTGTGTGTGTGTGTGTGTGTGTGTGTGTGTGTGTGGTGTTGAGATTAGAGGAGAATATTGTAGAGATGGTTTTCTCCTTCCACCTTTAAGTGGGTTCTGGGAATTGAACTCGGGTTGTCGGGCTTGTTGGGGAAAATGCTGACACCTGCTGAGCCTTTTCACTGTTTTTAAGTATAAAATTAAGTGACCTTTTGTGTAATCACAACTTATGCAAAGCTCACCACTTTCCAAGTTTAGAATATTTTCTACTCCCCACAAAGAAACCCTGTGTCAATTGTACCTCATTCCCTTCACATCTTTCTGTTCTGGACATTTTCTAGATCCACAGCTGACTCTTCCTGTTTTTCCCTATAAATGGAATCCTCCAATACATGGCCTCTTGTTCTTTACCTTGCTTCTCTTAGTGCAATGATTTCAAGGCTCATCAGTGTTATAGAATGTATTGATACTCTATTCCTTATTTTGTAATCGTTTCCTTCCTTCAAGTCATAGTTTTAGCAACTCGATCTAAATACCTAGTATTGAAGGCTCTATCCTCTGAGCCAAAATGCCACCATCCTTATGAGATCAGCTGTGCCTACTTCCCAGGGTCCATCAGGATAGGACCTGTGGATCATTGATATTCCTGGCTAGAAGGGAGGGGCAGGGAAGGTCACTGGACTCTAACCTGTTTTCCAGCGTCCCCTCCCAGCTATTCATAGGCAATTCTCCCCTAATTGCACAGGTCTCTGGATGTTAGGGATTGAGGGACTAGACTACACAGTCTGGAGAAGGCTAAGGGACTGTGTGGCGATGGGAAAGCCATCATTCGCGCTGGATGAAGACTTTCCAGTGTGGCTGCTTTGGTGTGACCCACACAGGTTCCTGTCAGTAATCCCTCAAGCGTGCTCCATAAGTAAGCTCAATAAGCTCACGGGTTCTTGTTTGATTGAGCAGTGTCCCTGTAGGCTCACATATTCGACACTTGGTCTCCAGTTGGTGGCACTGTTTGCAAAGGTTTAGGAAGTGTAGCCTTGCTGGAGGAAGCATGTTACTAAACGCATTGAGAGTTCATAGCCATGTCCCACTTGTGGTTCGCTCTCTCTGCTTCCTGTTTGCTGCAGAAGATGTGAACACTTCCGTTTTCCGGCCCTGACGCTACCCTGCTGCTTGCTGCCACGCCTCTCTGCCATTACGGAGTCATGCTACTGGAACCATAAACCCCAATGAGCTCTCTTCTACCAGTTGCCTTGGTCATGGTGCTTTATCACAGCCACAGAAAAGTAACTACTATAGCTCCTCAGGGTGAACTGCGGTGGAATCATACTTTGATTAATCGTTAGGATCTTGGGATGAGGGGTAGACATTATTTATATCTGCCCTGGGGAGGAATGCTCACAACACCTAAACAATATAGCCTTCTTTTGTCTCTTTTAAAAAATTGTAGTACAGGGCTGGAGAGATGGCTCAGCCATTAAGAACACTGGTTGCTCTTGTAGAAGACATGGATTGGAATCCCAGCACCCACATGGCAGCTAAAAACTGTCCATAACTCCAGTTCCAGGGGATCCGACAGTCTCTTCTGTTCTTTGTGGGTACACGGGTACACTTACATACATGCAGGCAATACACTCATACGCATAAAATAAAATTTAAAAAATTATAAAAATTGTGGTACAATATACATAGGCTAACATCTTAGCTATTTTTAGTTGTAAAATTCAGAGGTGTTAAATGCCACAGGTGTTTTGTAACCAACAATATGATCCACCTGCAGAACTTTTTTTTTAATCACTTGTATTGAAACTCTACTCATCTAATAATGACTTCATATTCTCCCCTTTTCCTAGTCTCTAGTAATCAATGTTTTAATTCATAAAAGTGAAAACATACAATAGTTATCCTTTTGGGTTTGCCTTACTTCATTCAGCATGTCTTCAAGGATCATTTGTTTATTTCCTTTGGAGAAATGTCTGTTCAAGTTCTCTGTCCATTTTTAAATAGAGTTGCTTTTCGTTGTTAAATGTAGGCGCTCTTATCAATCCCTTATCAGATATGTTATTTATAAGTATTTTTTTCATATCTGAGTTACCTCTTTTGTTCTCTTGATAGAATCTTCTGATACACATTTTAAAACATTTTGATGAAGTCTCATACATTTTTCTTTTATTGCCAGTGTCTTGGTCACAGTCATCTCAAATAATTACTGTCAAAGCAGTATCATGAAGACTTCTCCCATTTGAGTCATAGTTTTATAATTTTTATAGCTATTACTTTTAAACTTTTGATTCAATTTGAGTTAATTTTGTGCATGATATTAAATTAAGACCTAACTTTTCTCCTCCTCTCCTCCTCCTCCTCCTCTTCCTCCTCCTCCTCCTCCTCCTCATCCTCATCCTTCTCTCCCCCTCTTCTTCATTTTCTTCTCTTTTTGCGACAGGATTTTCTTATATATGGCCAAAACTGGCCTTGAACTCATGATCCTCCTGATTCACCCTCCTGAGTGCTTGGATTACAGTCATGTACCACCATGTCCACACCAACTTCATTCTTCTGCATATGGATGCCAGCTTTCCTAGTGTTGAAAAGACTGTCCCCACTGAATGGTCTTGGCACTCTTGTTGAAAATCATTTCACCATACATGTCAGTCTTTATTTATGACTTTCTAGTCTAGTCCACTGGTATGTATGTTTTGATTATTGTAGCAAAATCTGAAATAAGGAGGTTTGAATTATTTAATTTTATTATTTTTCAATTTGTTTTTGTCATTTCAGCATCTTATAAGGTTCACTATCAATTTTAGAAGAGTTTTCTTGACTGCAAAGGCGATGTTCTGATTTTGGTAGGGATTCCACTGTTGTAGATTGCTTCAGCAGCTACTGACATTTTAACAGTATTAAATGTTCTGATCCGTGAACCTGGGATGTCTTTCCATCTATTTTTTTCTTCTTTAATTTCTGTCAGCACTGTTTTTTAGTTTTCAGTGTAAAGGTATCTTATTTCCTTGACTAATTGCTAAGAAATATGAATGCAGTGATGTCCCTCATTTGCTAGTGAGTAGATATGCAACTGAGTTTTCAAGCTGATATTTGATCCTGTACACCATTAATTCATTAGTTATAGCTGTATGTGCTCGTACATGGTTGCTAGGGTTTTGTATGTGCAAGATCATTTTAATTGTGGACACTGATAATTTGATGATTTCTTTAAAATTTAGATTGTCTCTCTCCCTCCAACCATCCCTCCTTCCCTCCTCCTCTCCATCTCATTTTGCCCTTTCCCCCCACTCTCTTGCAGTGCTGAGGTTTGAACCCAGAGGCTCACACATGCTAAGTAAGAACCTTTTCACTGAGCTACTCCCCAATTGTTCTACCTAAAACCCTCAATATGGTATTTAGTAGAAGTGATGAAATAGGTGCCCCTGCCTCATTCCTGACCTGAGGAGGAAAAGCTGCTGCTTTTCACCATTGAGTATATTATCAACTGTTATTTCATTCAAAACCTTTATTAGGTTGGGGAAGATTCTATTGAGTGCTTTTTAAATCAGAAGGATGATGAATTGTGTTAAATGTTGAGTTATGTCTCTTGAGGTGATCATTTGGGCTTTTTCCTCCCTTTATTATTTTTAATATTTTATTTATTATTTAAAAATGTTTATGTGTAGAAGTGTATTGCCTGCATGTATGGAAGCTCACCCATGTCGTGCGATGCCCACAGAGGTCAGAAAATGGTGTTGGATCCACTGGAACTAGAGTTAGAGATGGTTGTTAGCTGCCATGTGGGTGATACAAGAACTCAGGTCCTCTAAAAGAACAGCCAGTGCTCTTAATTGCTGAGCAATCTCTCCAACCCCTCCTTTTATTTTTTTTTAATGTGATGCATTACATTGATTTTATGTTTTTGAGATAGGGTCTCACTATGTGACTCCAGCTGGCCTGGAGCTCCCTATGTAGACCTTGATTGGCCTAGAACTCACAGAGATTTGCCTGCCTCTGCCTCCTGAGTGCCAGGATTCACAATGCCCAGCTCATTGACAAGTTTTTGTAAAATGGAGTTGTTCTTGCATTCTCAGAATTAAATACCACTGGTCGTGATGAATACCATTTTCAATATGCAGATAGATATAATTTGCTCTTTTAATTTTTTGGATTATTGTGCCAATATTCACAGGGTATATTGCTCTGTACACCTTTTCTGGCTGTGGTGGCCCTATAAAATGAGATGTATTCTCTTTTTCATTTTTTTGAAGAAAACTGAAAAGGATTGCTGTTAATTATTAAGTGCTTTGTAGAAATTCGTAGTGAAACCTCATGACCCAGAGCTTTTCTTTCTTGGGAGAGTTTTTGTCAATAACTCAATCTTATTTGTCATAAGTCTATTCAGATTTTCTATATATCAGTGAGCATTGCGTTCCGAGGAATTTTCCATCTCATCTGGGTTGTTCAGTTTGTTGTTCAGGGTACTCTTTTATCATTCTTTTTAGTCTGTAGAGCCAGAGTTTGTTTCCACTTGGATATGTCTTAGTCAGTGTACGTAAAGGCTTGTCAGTTTTGTGGATCTTTTCAAAGATGCTCAGATCTAGAGGCTGAGGTGCCACCTACAGAGACAGAAATAATAATGATGATGATGACTGTGGTGACCGTTTATTGAGCCTTGTGTCTTGAACTGTGCCATGTACATCACTGATTCATTCAATCCTCAACACATCCTTAGAGGTGGATGGTATATCCCTCATTTTCCCATTGGGAGAACTGAGGCTCAGAAATGGCATGTAGTCTGCCCATAGCTACAAAGCCAGTAGGACAGAGCAAGGACTTGTAGGCAGATCTTCTGACTTCAGATTCTAGAGTCTTGCAGTAGGATTTCTTCGTATACCACTGCCTTAGGCATCTCAGGCAGAAGCTCAAACCACAGAAAACCTATTTTGGTGCGGTTCTTGGGATCTGGAGGCTGCACTATGAAAGTTATGACCGCCAGGTGGCAGTAGCACGCACAGGTTTTTTATCGGCGATACTTTGACAGGTCACATGTGAGGCAAGTCCCACAATACAACAGTGCATAAGCCACTGCCTCCCCCCCCCCCCCCCAAACCTCCCAGAGGCAGGGATCAGAGATAGGGATGACACGCCTGCAGTCTCTGGGCCAGAGAGCTCAGCGGGGCCGCGGTGGCTTCTAGGTCTTCACTGCTACAGGATCTATCTGATTTACAGATCGTAGATGTTGGTGAAGTTTCCTGAGTTATGCAGCCAGACTCTAAGTGGCTAAACGTCTGCTTATTTGGACTATGATTAAAACAACTGGATATGTAAAAATCTGAGGCTGGTGCCAGTGAGCTTTTGAGCTGACAAGTTTCAGCCAGCTGTGAAGCAGTAAACAGCCCAGAGGCCCATATACAGAGGCCAGTTTGTATTGTACCCAGGGAGTTTTTAATTGCTAATAGAGAACTGACCCACATAACAGCCCATAGAAACTCATCCATAGTTGTGTCAGCCTTATCATCCAGAGTCCTTAGGAAAGGAACTGCATCTCCTTCAGAGGCTGCTAAAAAGTGGGGAGATGACATAATTCTGAACAGAAATGCCAAGAAATTTAAGCAATAACATTTAGTCAGAGCCATGCTAGTAAAAAGAAAGTAACTAAACAAATAATAACATTGCTTCAGACATAATTTTTCTCTCTCCCACTGTATTTGTTTGATGGGATGTACCACTGGCCAGCACTTTATTGATGCATGTTCAGGGGGCTTGCAATCACCATAGCTGCAAATACTCTTTTTTAATGATATTGATTTTTTGAATATTTTATCTTTTATTATTTTTATTTTGAGTGTATTGCCTGCATGCATGTAAGTGCACCCATGTTGTGCAATGCTCATGGAGGTCAGATGAGGGTGTCGGATTCCTTGGAACTGGAGTTTTGGACAGTTAACTGCCATATGGGTGATGGGGATCGAACCCAGGTCCTCTGCAAGAGCAGTCAGTGCTCTTAATGGCTGAGCCATCTCTCCAGCCCTCAGCTGCAAATACTCTTATTCTGTGCCAGGTGCTGTGCTTTTCAGGGTGAGACCTCTGGGTTGGTGCTGGTCCATGATCATTACTTAATGGTTCATGACAATAAGCACACACACATTTAGAATAAGCATTTCAGCATATTTTTTTTTGCA
>NW_008337842.1:4161509-4168557 GCF_000622305.1 Nannospalax galili | reverse complement strand
AAATTGACAGTGTTGACTAGGATAGTTCTTCAGTTCAGAGTTTGAGATATGTGTAGTTCTGTTATTTTCATTTTATCAGGAATGCTCAGAGATGACCTCCTTGCTCCTGGTTGTATAATGGGCAATTTGGAACTGGAATTTGGACCCAGGCAACCTGACTTCAGGTTAGTATTAGTGAGCCCTCAGGTGTTGTACCCACCCACCCACAGATATATGGTCCTTATGTTGTGGTTGCAGCAGTTTTTAGAAGTCTTTTTTTTTTTCAAGAGGTCCAAAACCCATTATAGAACTTAAGATGACCTATCCTAGGGCAGAAATTAAGCAGGAGTGGCTGATGATGCTTGATCCAAAGGGAGAAGGCCAGTGCCTCAGTATTTGGTTTAATCATGGCTCATGGCCAGAAAGCTGAAGATTCCAGTCACAGGAATGAGTTTCAGCACTCTGTACTAATTACCATGGTTTCACAGCTGTGATCAATTCACGTTTTCTCACTTTGCATTCAGGTCTGGTCTTTGGAGACTAATGTGAAGAGGTGTAAAAATAAGTTCTGTTTCTAGCCAGATTAATTACTGGCTGTGCTGAGGTCCCAGCACAGGCTGCCTGGGCTGGAAGATTGATTTGCTCAGACCCCACGTCCAGCTGAAGGCAGGCTGTGCTGGCTGGCCCAAGGCTGCCCAAGGCTGCCCAAGGGGATGCAACTGAAGCTAGAGAGACTGCCTAGCCCTGCAATGTAGCCCTGGCAGCTTACAGTGCAACCTGTTCTTTCTGGCCCTTCCTCCCTCCCTTTCCCACTCACCTAGCACACAGGCTGGGAAGACTCAAATGAGACCGTATCTGTAAAACGCCTGGGATAGGATGCAGGCTGTAGGAATGCAGGGGTGACTCAGCAAAAAGGCAGTGGCAGTATTGTGTCTATTAGTGTTCTCTATTTTTGTTAATTTTATTTATTCACTTATTTTTCAGATCTGACTTTCCCTGATGAACTTTGAGCTCTCTGAGAGCAGGAACTTCTCTTATTTTCTTTCTTTCCTGGGACCTAGCCCTGCACTGGGCACAGGATGGATGCTCTATAACTGCTTCCTAAGTACATTAAGTAGTTGACTACGTGGACTTCCATTAGCAGGATTTATTTCACTTGTTACCAGTTACCAGAATATTTGTAATGTCTTCTATAAATAAGAAACGAATTGCCGGGGGGGCTTGCTTTGGTGACTCAGATGTCCTCTGAAGCAGGTCACCTTTTAGTTCAGTGACTCCCACACTTTACCTCAGTCAAGGCTATTGAAGACCTATTTGGATCAGACAGTGGTAGCTGAGCAGCAACTACGGATATGTTCTGTTTTCAGCTTGTGTTTTGACTGGTGGAAACACACAAGAGCTACCCAAATCGAGGTTTGAGAGACTAGGGAACGAGCCCAAGCAAGGGTCCTCTGCTGAGCACACACCAAAATCTGGCAGGAGTAGTGACCACAGAGCCTGTTCAAGTGGTCAAAATGAGTCAGGCCACCCTGCAATGGCCTGGGCCCTCCAGAGATGGAAGGGGAGCAGCCATGCAGCTAGAGATCTCTGAACACATGCAAGGGCCAACCAAGATTGCAAGGTGTTGACAATAGCTATGATGTGTGGAGGTTTGAATGAAGCATGTCCCCCAGAGGCTCCTGTGTTTGAACACCGTCCCCAGCTAGTGGTGCTGTTTGTGAAGGTTATGAAGCCTTGAGGAGGTAGAGCCTTGCTGGAGGAAGTATGTCACTGAGGGCAGGCTTTGAGGTTTCATAGCCTGGCCCACTTCTTGTTCTTTCTGCTTCCTATATGTGTCTTAACTGCCAGGTCAGTCTCCTGCTCCTGTTTCCAGGCCTTCTCCGTGATGATGGGCTCTATCCCTCTGCAACTGTAAGCCAAAATAAACCCTTTTTTTTCCAAAAGTTGCTTTTGGTTATGGTATTTTATCACAGCAACAGAAAAGTAACTAATAAAATCCCCATTTGCCAAGTGTTGACCATGTACCCCACTTTGTTTTAGAATATCTTTACTAGCACTCTTTGTGATAAATACTAGTAACAGCTCCATTTTCCATTTGAGGAGACTGAAGCTTGGGTAAGGAAAGTAGCTTATTTGATGTTGGTAGAGTAAATACATTTGGGGATTTTGTAACCTGAAGGTTCCTTAGAGCATGCTTCTCCTTTGTGATTGTGTTAACTGTCAAGTTGACAGGATCTGGAAGTGCTTTAGGGGATAGCCTCCAGGAATGCCTGGGAGGGATTATGTTGATTAGGTTAATTGAGGTGGGAAGGCCCAGCCTAAAACTGGGTGGCACCATTCCCTGAGTTTGGGTCTTAGACTGAATAGAAAGCTAGCTGAGTGTGCATTCATTTGAGGGACTAAATCCCTGACAAGCAGGCAGGGCCACTGAGAAGTAACAAAGATGGCAAACTTCCAGTTTCTTCTGAAACAAAGGCCTAAAGCCCACCACCCCCACCCCAGCTGGTAGGGAAGGGCCCCTCTTCCAGTTGACCTGTCCAGACTAGTTTAGCCAAAACCAGTCCTGGACATTTTTTAGCTTGGAGCTGTGACCTATGACTCTCTTTTTTAACTTGACCAATATAAAAATTAGGGGAGGGGGACCTGCCCCATACCACCAAGAATACTTCAAAGACCAGGCAGGAACTCCTCCAGGCTTTGGAATTTTTAGTTTCTGAATTCCCTCTCCACTTGCAGGGAACTTTTCTCTTTGTGTGTGTGCGTGTGTGTGTGTGTGTGTGTGTGTGTGTGTGTGTGCGCGCGTTGTTCATTTTTAATAAAGTTTGTTACCTGTTGCTTTCTTCTTTGTTGATTTCCCTTTCCTTTTAATTCTTTAATTGACAGAGAAAATGAACCTAATCAAGATCCCCTGACAGTGACATTTTCTCTGTTTTCTGACTTGGATACAATGTGACCACCTCCTGCTGCTCTGACTTCTCTCACATGGTGGACACCTCCACCCACCACTACCCAGTTTTTGGAGTCTGTGGGAAGCTTTGATGGAACTGTTAATCATAATTCCTGCTTTTCCCCAGTCTAGAATGTAGGCAAAGTGACCAAAGGGAGAAGCAAGCTCTCCTTCTTAGGACCCTAAGGAGAGACACATTGATGGGGGAAAGTGGTGGTGGTGGTGGCTTCAGTAGTCACAGCCTCACGTTGGTTCCTGCTACATAGACTTTAGGGGCCATTCTAGCTGCTGTCCTGCCTGGTTCGTGAACCACCATTGAGACTCATCTAATAAATCTGTGGGCTGAAGTCAGCTAGAGTTGGTTCTGTCACTTGTGACCTTTGAGTCCTGTCTAACAGTCTTAGGCTGGCAGGGGCACTGGTCTTGGATCTGGCAGCCTGGCTCCAGATCTTGTCCTCTCAGTTGCTCTAGACCATGCCAGGAGGCAGCAGCTACCACACAGCAGTCTCTGTGGAATCCTCAGCATGGGATGAGCTTGCAAGAAGAGGGGAGGTTACTGGGAGGTGAGGGATAAGGGGTACTGTGTCTCCTCACGAACGTCAGGTCAGTGTGCCTTAGGAGTAGAGTCCAAGTTTCCTGGTTGAGAGCTCACCATTTTGGTTGCTTTTACATCTTCTGAATGAAACCAGAGGTGGCGACCTTGGATCCATTTCTGGAAGGCCAGGGCCTGCTCATTCCAACAGTCCCAACTCCTAGGATGGTCCCTGAAAGTCATGGCCACAGACCCTTTTCCCAGGTCTTAACTGGCTTGCCTTCCCTACAACCTCCTTTAGCTTCTGTGCTTCCTCCCTTCCACACAAGCTGGCATGTGATTTTATCTGTGGTCAGCAGCTTCCTCTCCTCCATTCACCCAGGAAGGAAAGACCCAGTTTCCAGGTAGAAGGATATGAAGCTTTGGCAAGCAGATGAGCAAAAGAGGCTTAGGGGCCGTAGCTACTCTGGTGTGAGCACCTTGCACTCTGCTCTCGATAGCTGCCTCCAAGCAATTGTTTTCCCTTTGCACTGGCTTCTCTGATTCCCTTAAAGATTGTTCTGCCCAGTTGACCAGATCTGCTGGAGAGACAAGCCAATTTGGTCAGGAAAATGCCAGCCCAATCATTTTCTAATCTGGTCTGTCTCTTTGCCCAAACTGGGATTCTCGCATTTGAGTCTGAATTTTTTCCTACTTTGTCTGGTGTGTTACATGCCCTGGCTCCGCTCTTGGGCATCAGACCTCCTGGAGTCTTCTCCTTTCGGTGTCTCCGGAAGTCAGGGTAGAGGTCCGGGATAGAAGATAGAGACGCAAAAGAGGAAAAAAACTACTTTAGAGAGAAAAGGCAAGGAATGTGTGGTTCTGTGAACTCACTCTGCAATGTGGAAGAGATTAGTTTTCAGTTACTTTATACTTGAAAAGCAAAATAAACACGAATAGATTGAATTCATTAATCTTCTGCCATTTTCGTTTTGTACAGAGTGTAATTGATTACATATTATTCCGTTTTTGAAAAGGTAACGTGATAAATATGAAACTATTAAATAGAAAAGCTTACATCAAGGTAAATTTCCTTTTTCAACTTTGTTTTTCTTCTGTTAGCCCCATAAATAATCACAATTTGAGCACAATAGCCAAAAGCATTTTAAACTAATATTTTTTTCCTCCCCTAGGCTTAGTTCTGTCTTAATTTCATCCTGTAGATTAAAAAGGAAGTATTTTCTCATACTAGTTTTGAGACGATGATTGTTTTAAAAACAACAAGATGCAGCCTTGCCATCTTTAGAAATTTTTGTCTCTGGTGTTTGCATCACCCTGCCTTCCCAGGGTTTTATGTCTCAAAATTCCTGAAAGATTGTTGAATATTAGTTTGAATCTCAAGACAACGATAAATACCACGTGTAGCCATCCACAGTGACAATCAAATGTTGAAAGTCACAAGAGTCCTGGAGCAGTCATGCCTTCTGCCCCTTCAGGGTTCAAACTGCCAACTAACTAACTGACATTTTCAGACTAAACCAGAGAAATAGGAGTGGGCAAGGATGTTCCTTAGGAAATTCAGACCATCAACCCTGTACCAAACCCAGTGCTGTGCCAGGCCCTGAGAAGGGAAAAATAAGATGCTTTTAACGATGAATGTCTTGCCTTGGGGTCATGCGGGGTGAAGGCAGGAGAGAGAGAATGTGCTAGAATAAGTACCATAGAAAGAACAATTCTGAATCTGGTCACATATTGGAGAGCTTTTCCAAAACTGAGTCCCTGAACCTCACATTCCTGAGATTTCTGGATTCTGCATTAGTTGATTGGAATGGGGCCAAAGGATGAATGTTTTAAAATTGTCTTTAGATGATTCCAGTGTGTGAAAAGTGATGAACTTTAAGGTCACTAGAGTCTGAAACATTTACCTTGAATTGTATTGAGATGCAAATGTGTAGGGTTACCGTTTATGCCGCGAAGATTTCACTTCAGTGTGTTGGACAGCTTTAGTTGTCAACTTGACACACCTGGGTAGAGGGAGCCTCAGTTGGGGAATTGCTTCCATTGGACTGGCCTGTAGTCATGTCTGTGGAGTATTTTCTTGATTTTTGAATGCTGTGGGAGGGCCCAGTCCACTGTGGGTGGTGCCGCCCCTGGGCGGTTGTTCTGTGTTGTATAAGAAAGCAGGCTGAGCATGGGCCAGGGAAGCAAGCCAGTAAGCAGCGTTCCTCCGTGGTCTATGCTCCAGCTCCTGCCTCCAGGTTCCTGCCCTGATGAATTGTGACCCAGGAGATGTAAGCCAAATGAACCCTTTCTTCCCCAAGTTGGTATTGGTGGGAGTATTTTGTTACAGCAATGGCGAAACAAACTAGAACATACAGGTTGTTTTTCTGTCAGAGTAAACCAAACAACAAAATGGTTCTCCCCTGGGAAACCTGGATAAAGCCATCTTCTATCTATTTGAATTGACTACTTAACTTGCTAAGCCAAGAAGTGCAGAGCCCCAAGCACCTGCCAGTTTGGCCAGCGTGATTTTGATAGTACTTATGTATATGGCTTGGTAGCTGGTCATCAATGCTGTAAACCTCTGCTTTTCTCTGTAAAATAATCATTATTGCCTTTCCTTTCCACCTCAAAACAATCTGTCCAGAGCTTTCAGCAGCTTGGAGAGAATTCTACTTCTCAAGGTCACATAACACCAGGAGAATCACAATGAATGTTTCAAAGTGGATAAAGTATGTAACATTTTTAAACCAATGTTTCCGAAATTTATTGATCACAGGACAGATTTGCCTTCCTGGGAACAAAGAAATTCTTGTCATTGATTTAAATGACTATGATCTGGGGCAAGTCGTGATTTGGGGTAAAGTTTTACCTTTTAATCTCAGTTTCTTCTTTTGTAAAATGGGTATTGCAGATCCTTCTTCATAAGGGATTTATGCTAAAAAAGAAACCACCTGACCTATAGTTCAGGTCCAGTAATTGATAATTTTGACCAATAGTTGTTAGTTCTCTATTCTGACCATTCATTTTAGTTCCCATTCTCTTTTAAAATGGTTAAGGTTTATTTTATTTTATTTATTTTTTAATTATTTATTTAATAACCACACAATCAGAAGAAGCATTTCATTACAACAGCGTTGACATATTCAATAACAATTTCCAGAGCTCAGATGCATCTCCTTCAAAATTGGCTGTAAAATTTTAGGTTTACAGTGAATTAATACAGGCATACAATATTGTACTCAGTATAAACCCTGTAAGACATAAAATTAAATGAGATTTTAAATTTTAAAAAAGATCTCTATTTCACTATTAAAATCACAGTTTCATACAGAAAAATTCATTTTCAATACAATTGACACTAAGATGCACATGCATTTCTAATCTCTATATATCTGATTATTACTAGTCACAGTCGGTTACTTTCTGAGCTCCTTGGCATCTAAGCATGGATATAAAGTCATCAGGTAGGTTTCAATGGTAATGTTTTTCACATCCACCAATTATTAAGGAGCAAATTTTATGCTTAGAAGAATTATTAATATTTTTAAAATTTTTTTATGTTATGAGTTGCAGTGTCTCTATTGTACATACAAATTTATATATACATT
>NW_008337842.1:4160187-4160776 GCF_000622305.1 Nannospalax galili | reverse complement strand
TATAAACTCTATAAGACATAAAATTAAATGAGGTTCCAACATTTAAAAAAATTAATTAATTTATTTTTATACCCACTTCCCAGATAGCCCCCTCCCATAGACTCCCTCCTCCTACTAGAGCCCTTATACTCTGATATCCCTGCTATTGTCTGCTGTGTTGTCGGCATCCCAGCCATTCCCCACTACTTGCCCTTCTGGTGAATCTAGTCAGCCTATCTAGAGGTCTTTGTTTTAGGACGGTCAGCTGTTCCTCATCTAGTGGTAATCAGTTGTCAGTATTCCTTTGGATAAGATTGGGGTCTGCTGTTCATTTTCCCAGTTCTATGCTGGGTTACTATCTGGGAATCCCTTTGGCCCCCCTGGCCAAAAACTCAAAAGAAGGTATCGCCTGTCTGGCATTGTTCCTTGTTCTATAGCCTTTACCTATATATATGGACTCTTATGAAATTATAATGGCCCCTTTAATCTTTGGTTATACTTTCCTTTTGGGTGTTTAAGGCCATACAGTTGGACCAGATAAACCGATTTATTTTTACTCTTAAAGTCATTTGAGGATCTGTTCCTCAGGGGTCACATGGGTGTGGGAAGA
>NW_008337842.1:4156968-4158046 GCF_000622305.1 Nannospalax galili | reverse complement strand
TTAATTCTTCCAATCCATGAGCATGGGAGGTCCTTCCATCTTCTGATGTCTTCCTCAATTTCTTTCTTTAAAGAGTTAAAATTTTCTTTCTAGAGCTCTTTAATGTCTTTGGTCGGGTTTATTCCTAGTTTTATTTTTTTGTTTTTGTTTTTTTTTGTTTGTTTTTTAGCTATTGTGAAGGGGAGTGTTTCCATGTGCTCTTTCTCTGATCACTTGTTATTGGTATATAGAAAGGCTATAGACTTTTGTAGGTTAGTTTTTGTAACCTGTCACTTTACTGAACATGTTAATAATTTCTAGGAGTTTTTGGGTGGAATTTTTGGCATATCTTAGATATCATATATCATCTGCAAAAAGGGATAATTTGTTCCCTTCTTTTCCAATTACTACTCCTTTAATTTCCTTCTCTTGTCGTATTGCTCTTGCAAGAGTTTCAAGTACTATGTTAAAGAGAAGTGGGGCTAGTGGACAGCCTTGTCTGGTTCCTGATTTCAGTGGGAATGCTTCCAGTTTTTCTCCATTTAGAATGATGTTGGCTGTGGGTTTGTTATATATGGCTTTAATTATGTTGAGGTATGTTCCCTCCAGTCCAATTCCCTCTAGGGCTTTGAACATAAATGCATGTTGAATTTTGTTAAAGGCCTTCTCTGCATCTCTTGAGATGACCATGTGGTTCTTGTCTTTGAGCCCATTTATATGGTTTATGATGTTTATTGACTTATATATATTGAACCATCCCTGCATCTCTGGGATAAAGCCAACTTGATCATGATGATCTTTTTTCATGTGTATCTGTATGTGGTTTGCAAGTATCTTGTTGAGAATTTTTGCATCTATGTTCATTAAGGATATGGGTCTATAGATATTTTTTTGGTTGTATCTTTACCTGGCTTTGGTATTAGAGTGTTGCTGGCTTCATAGAAGGAATTTGGAAGTTCTCCCTCCTTTTCTTTTTATTTTTTGAATAAATTAAGTAGAATTGGATGCAGATCTTTAAATGTCTGATAGAATTCTGCTGTAAATCCATCTGGTCCTGGGCTTTTTTAAGTTGGGAGGTTTTGTATTACTGTTTTAATTT
>NW_008337842.1:4155560-4156682 GCF_000622305.1 Nannospalax galili | reverse complement strand
AATACTTTTATTTCTTTCTTAATTTCTCTTTTGACCCATTCATCATTGAGGAGTGTGTTGTTTAATCTCCATGTCCTCATGTGGGGATTAGGGCTTCTTTGGGTGTTGATTATAATCTTTATTGCATTGTGTTCTGATAGAATGCATGGAATTATTTCAATCTTTTTGTATTTGTTGAGGTTTTGTGCCCCAGTATATGGTCGATTTTGGAGAAGGTTCCATGGGGTGCTGGGTAGAAAGTTTGTCCTTTGGTGCTTGGATGGAATACTCAGTAAATGTCTGTTAAGTCCATTTGATATATGGTATTGTTTAATTCAGATGTCTCTGTTAACTCTCTGCCCTGTTGACCTATCTAATTGAGACAGTGGGATTGAAGTCCCCTACTATTAATGAGTTGGTGTTAATCTGGGTCTCAAAATCCTGTAGTATTGTTTTCATTAAGTTGGGTGCACCAGTGTTTGGTGAATATATCTTCATGATTGTAATATCTTCTTGATTCATTGTTCCTTTGATCAAAATGAAGTGGCCCCCTTTGTCTCTTCTGATTAGTTTTAGTTTAAAGTCTATTTTATCAGATATTATAATTGCAATGCCTGCTTTTTTCTTAGTAGAATTTGCTTGGTATATTTTTTTTCCATCCTTTCACTTTAATAGTGTCTGTCCTTGAAAGTGAGATGAGTTTCTTGCAGACAACAAAAAGATGGGTTTTGTTTCTTAATCCATTCACAATGTCTCTGTCTTTTGACTGGTGAGTTCAGTCCATTAATATTTAAAGTTATTAATGAAAGATGAGTATTGAATCCTGTCATTTTTATTTCTGTTTACATTCTTGATATAGCTGTACTTTTTTTCTACAGTTATACCTTCATTGGATTTCTTTCCATAATCCCTTGGATATAGTCTATCTTTTCTTCAGCTCTTTGTATTGTTTCCAGAACTCTCTGAAGGGCTGGTTTTGTGGACATGAATCCCTTCAGCCTATTTATGCCATGGAAGATTTTTCTTTCCTCTTCGACTATAATAGACTTTTGGCTGGTTGTAGTAATCTGGGTTGGCATCTGTGGTCATTTAAAACTGGGAATACTTTGGTCCAGGCTCTTCTGGCTTTCACAGTTTGCACTG
>NW_008337842.1:4147473-4155464 GCF_000622305.1 Nannospalax galili | reverse complement strand
CTACAATGTGCCATGGAGAGTTTCTGTTCTGGTCCTGTCTGTTTGGTGTTCTATACGCTTCTTGTATTTGTATGGGCATGTCTTTCTTTAATTTTGGGAAATTACAGGCTTATGAATCACACATGTGGGTGCTGGAAATTGAATTCAGGTCCTCTGGAAGAAAAATAAGTGCTCTTAACCATTTAACTGCTGAGCCATCTCTCCAGCTGTTTTCATCCTCTTAAAGCTTCACATTCACTATCTATGCCTATGTTTGTTGCTCCAACTAAATGGAAAGCTTCTTGTCTCTCGTTTCTTTTCTCTCACCTGACAGCACTCAGAAAATAGTATTCTAGATTCCAAGTCTAAGCAGTAACAGGTAGGTGCTTTAAAAGCTTATCCTCTGTGGTCCTTAAACATCTTTGTAGATCTTGTTGACTGTTTCTACCTCCCTCATTCATCCTGCAGTCTAGTATGAGACTGTCCACTTACAGATGACCACACTTCAGGCCACAGCCCCCCCCCGCCACATCTTACTCCCAGCCTCAAAGTACTCATCCTGCCAAGAAAGGTGGACATCTCAGGAGAAGGTGATGAACAAGAAGGCAGTCTGAGGACTTGTGTTATTTAGTCTTTGCATCTCTAGGACAAAATATGCGACACTAACAACTTAATGGAAAGATTGATTATTTGGGGCTATGGTTTAGAGGTCTCTATCCATCATGGTTGGGACTGTGTAGAAGAGATGAGCAGGGCACACCATGGTCTCAAGGAAGCAGAGAGAAACTATAAGAAAGAACCAGGGCAAGATACACTCCCAGTGGCCCACATCCTCCACCAAGGCCCCACTTTACCTTTGACCTCTCCTAATGCCATTGTATTATGACTCTATCAAGGGACTGGGGTAAAACCCACAGGATCCAATCACTCTTCAAAAGTCCATTCCTAGAAAACATTAACCTGTGCGTTATGTCATATTCAAATCATAATGACACTCAGATACTATAGATCCCAAGTTCTAAAAACACTCTCAGGTCTCTCTAGTTTTCCTTGTCCCCAAAGCTGCCTTTGCTAATCTGTCATATCTCTTGTTAACACTATTATAATGGCTTCTTATTTGGCCTTCAATTTACAGGATAATTCTTGTCCCATAAACTCTGCCCACATATTGCAGTTTCTGAAGTTTAAATTTGATTATGTCATTTCTCTGAACTCTATAAAATGATTTATAGGACTTTCCAGGATCTCTTGTCCACCAGCCCCCACAGTATTTATTTGTAGTTTCTAAATATGTTAATCTCTCTAGTCTTTTGAGCTTTGTATATCTTTTTTTTTTTCTGCTTCAAGTATTATAACAGCTGAAACAGCACCATCATAAAAGAACAAAACAAAACATAGCGTTCTCTTCCCAGATTTTCTGGGCTGTATAAAATTTCATTATTCCTCACTAGAAATATCCAAGAGTTTAATAGTTATTTCCTCCCCACAGCTTGCAGATAACTGGTATGTGTGACTGTGTGGGCGTGGAGAGTTACACAAGGGTTTGGTTTTTATTCATTAAGAACCATACTGTCTATGTGATTCCTCAAACCATTTCAATGAATTGGGGTCAGTGGGAAAGAGTATTGAGAAGTGGAAAGACAGAAGGCCTTGTTAGAATTCTGGAGTCCAGTAGTCAACCCAGGGACCACCACCCAACCCAGATCCTTCTGACCTTCAGGCACTGATAGTCAGTTGCCAAGTGGGCATCTCCACCTGCATCTCCTACATATTCCTCAAGGTCTGCATGTCTACAGTCAGACTCACTGTGGGCTCTGTCACCCATTCTCTTCAGTATTTTACTGCCCTACAAATTAGCATGACATTAACTAACCACCAAGTCCCTGAGCCATAAACCTGGGTGCTGCCATGTGCCTACCTGTAAACCTCAGACATGGTCACTTACCACATCCTTGATGTCTTCCTTGTTAAGTATCTTTTCTTGGTCAGTATATTAGTTAGGGTTCTCTAGAGGGGCAGAATCAATAGGATGAATATATATTCAAAGGGGATGTATTAGATTGGCTTAGACAATACAGCCTGGGTAATCCAATAATGGCTGTCTTCACATTGGAGAGGCTGAAAATCCAGTAGCTGTTCAATCCATGAGGCTGGATGCCTTAGCAGCCCCAACCTGGCTCTGAAGGCCCACTCTACCTGTACAAGAGATTCCCAAGAGTTTCTCTGCTTCTTATGATGTCTTTAGCTAACCATCTTTGAAAATGCAAGACTCATTGGGATAAAATTTCCTAGAGACTTCTTTTGCTGCAGTAGCAATAAAGACCCATTAAGAAGAAACTCTTGGTCAAGAGAATAAAATCTCTGGCTTAGGTGCAGACTTAACATTACAGTTGGGCCCTGTGATTGCTAATCCTGGGTGTCAACTTGATTTGATCTGAGATTAACTGAAATGAAAGACTTGATTGGATCATCTGAAGCTAGAAGACACACCCTTAATGTGGGTGTTACCTTCTGATGGCAGCACAAATAAAAGGCCAAGGCAGAGGAGAACACCTGGCTTCTTGCTGCTTGCCTTCTCTCTTGCCAGTGAGTTCATCTTGCTGCTGTAGACTGAAGACTAGCTGATGTTTTGGAATTCATCAGACCTTCAGTGCCAGATTGGGACTACTGAGACATCCAGCCCCGTGGACTGAGCGACTTTGGATTCTCAGCCTCTCGAGTGTGGTGCAGCCATTGTTGGACTACTTGGACTCTATCATGTGAGCTAAGCTGATAAATCTCTATGCATATATGTTCATTCTACTGGTTCTGTTTCTTTGGAGAACCCTGGCTAATACAGATTGTGGCACCAGGAGTGGTTCTAGAGAAACAGAATTGAAAGGATGAATTTGTTCAATGGGCTTGTTGGTATTTGGAGCAGGCTCTCCAACTCAGAGTCTTCAGGTAGCATGGAGAGCACTGAAAATCCATGGTGTAGACTATTTGAAACAATTATGGATATAGACACGTTTGAATCTCCTAACTCACCTCTTGTGAAGAGTAAGAAATTTAGTTACTCTATACATTAAAAAATTGGACAATTCATGGAAAAATAAGAAAAATAATGATGGTGGCTTGTTACTTCTAGCATCTCTGGATAAAGTGGTGAAGTTAAGCAATGAGCTTAATTATAAAATTGACAAGCTCCATATTCGAATCAACAGTTTAAATGTTTCCAAGTGTGCCCTGGAAGAGAATCTTCTCTCCAGCAGCCAGAGAGCTAAAGCTGCAGAAAATCAAGCTGGAGCCCTTATTTAATTACGTTTGGCTGACCTACAACGTAAATTTAATTCCCAGCCTCGAAGGGTGTCAGCATTAAAGGTGCAGGCATTGGTAGGAAAAGATTGGAATCCTGACACGTGGGATGGAGATGTTTGGGAGAACCCTGAGGAGGCTGAGGATTTAGAATCCTCAGATGCTGAGGAATTTGATTCACCTGATAAACTCTGCCCTGAGGGTTTTTCTTTTATATTCTAATAAAGTTTTCCTTAAGCTTTAGCTTGTGCCCATTCTTATTCTTTTATTAATGAGACTAAACTTTAAGAGGGGACCCTGTTTCCCTTTGCATCATTTTAGTCCTAATCTGAAATGTAACTCTGGCTGGCTGTTGCATGGAAACCTGGATGGTGGATTTAGGATTTCTCTCTGCAGTATCACCTTTGACCTCTGTCCCACTCACATCCCAGAAGCTGCTTCTGATACAGTCCACACTTTTGTATTGATCCTGCATCAGGCTATGAGGTCCTTCCCTCCAAGTGCATTTATCACCCTTTGCCTAGAAAGTCCTTTCTTACCATAAAGTTGGCGAGAAGGAAAGACAGACAAGGGAATGAGTGACTCCAGAACAGCACAGGCTTCGTTTGGGAGAATAGACTTGTGAAGGGAAGTTCTCTACTGCAAAAACCAGAGAGCCACTATGATGGTTTGAATGAAAATGTCCTCCATATGCTCCAAGTATTTGGATATTTTGTCCCTAGTGATAGGTAGAGAATCGGCGGGAGCGAGCGGCGCGGATGGAGAGCATGAGCGGATGGATGAAGGCACCGAGGCACAGATGGAATTCTCAGTGGGACACAGATTTATTTCACACGGGGCACCTTTCCCTCGGGAAGGGAAAGATGTCCACGAAGGGAAAGATGGAAGGGAAGGGAAGGGAAGGGAAGGGAAGGGGGAAGGGGGAAGGGGGAAGGGTGTTAGGAAGGGAAAGATGTCAGGGAAAGATGTCAATCAGGGAGGGGGAAGCAGGTAGGATTAGGGTGTGGAAGTGTCTTCTTTTTCCTCTTAAGATAAGAGGAACTCTGCTTATCTTATCTTTGGAGGTCAGAGGAAAGGCAGGCTGCTTCTCAGCAGAGTTTGTCCTTCTTGACCTCAAAGGTCAAGGTGCTTATCAGCTAAGTTCCCTTTTCCAGGCTCCAAAGTCTGTAGGTCCCTGTTGGGGAGAGGGGGGCTGCTATTGGAACCCTAACATCTAGATGATGGTGCTGTTTTGGGAGGTTTTAGAAGGTGTGGCTATTCTGGAGGAAGCATGTCACTGGGGGTGGGCTTAGAGAGCTCTTAATCCTTGCCAGATCTCCAGTTTCTCTCTTGCTTCCTGTGCCTGTGTGATGATGTGAGAGTTTAGCTTCTGCTGCTCCTGCTCCAGCCACCTCCAGCCACCATGCCTCCCTATAATTCCCCTGGAACTGTAAGCTCAAATAAACTCTTCCATTTACAGTATTGCTTTGGTCAGTGTTTCTATCACAGCAACAGAAAGCTGACTAATATAGCTGCCATCCGTCCTCTTATAGGTTGGGGTAGTTACAGGGCAGAAAAGGGGAAATCAGAAAATAGGCTTAAAAATTTTCTTTTTGGCCCACAGTTGGCCATTGCTAAGGGTAACTAAAGAAATAAGTGAGTGGTGGCTTAAAGAACATCACATGACAAATAAACATCTCTCATGGCCAGTCATTACTGGGGGTCGACAGGCTGGGGAGGACAAGAATCTAAGAAAGCACGTTATTTTAGTTCTGGAAAGCAAATTACTTTGGTTTCCTGAATTGTCATTGTTTAACCAAAATGGAAGAGCTTTACAAAATGACATGGTCCTGGTTAACACTTACTGGGTATTCTATCCACCCATAACCCCCCTCAAAGGCATCTCAAAGTGTTAAATGAGAAATCTCCTAAGGTTCAGTTCCAACACAGAGGCCTGAAGGAGTCCTCATTTCCTTGGCCAATCCCCTTCCCTCGGATGAGCATTTACAAGGTGAGTGTTTCCTGTTTCAGCAGTGGTTGGTCTACATACTTAGCAGGAAAAGGGGTAGAGCTTGAATCTGTTAGGCAATGGTATGAAAATTTGTTCAACGGAAAACCACCAGTGGAAGGGACTTTGAACTTGGCACAGTACTTTGGCCCTTGGCCTATGTGGAATGGGAATGAAGCTGGGGGAGATGACTGCTGTCTGGAGGGACAGCCAAGAGTGGCCTATGGCCTCTGGCACCTGGAACCTTCCCACCTTCCTGTTTCTTCCTTTAGTGTATGTGGCACCCTCAATATGAATGGGAATGTGTGGTGGGGGAAGGGGTGGGGCAGCAGAGAGAGGGGATTGTTGAGTTTAGTCCCTCAGAGGCTGAGAGGAAAGCAAACAGATCTTGGGAGATTAGTAAGTGTCTACTTGACACTAGTGTTTGTATGCCTTTGTATGACCAATCTAGAATCTGGCTTCCAGATTGCCTTGAAAAACAGGAGAGGATACAGGAGCTAGCCCATCCCCCTTTTAGCCTCCAGCCATTTACCTAAGACACTGTGACCCCAGAGCTATCCCCCTGTCGTGGATAGCCCCATCTTGACTGCAAATGGGAGAAAACCAAGCATAAATATGAACTCCACTTGTGGTATGCAACCTACTGCTGGCTGGGAGGGAGTCCAGGGAGGCCACAGGTGGGGTTCACTTCATCCCCGGAACTCACTCAGTAGGTCAAGGCTACTCTCTCAAATACTGCATTTTGATTTAACCCCTTCAAAAAGGAGTTAACTTCTCCTTAAGAGTTTCATGTAATTGGAAACAGGCCTTCTGGCAACGACAGATGGAGAAATTCTTGGTACAGCTCCAGCCAGAAGGCCAATCTATCAAGCACAGTGGGATGCACAGAGGCTGGCCCACTGGAGCCAGTGAATTTACACAGGAATTGAACCAGGTGGGCATTTAGATAGCTGCCTTAATATTGTGCAAATCTGAACAGACAAGTAAAAGAAGGAAAAGATAATCATTTCCCCTAAATCCATAGCAACTCTTTTTTTTCCAACAAGAAATGTACCTCAGACAAGTAACTTACAACAAGCAACTTAATATTATGTATGATCAGGTTTGTAGTTGACCTATGCTTTATCCACAGTATATGCTATGGGGGGACACAAAGTGGACTTCCCCTTCCATTTTTAATAGTTTCTTAGCTTCTAGAAGCCTATTTCTGTCACAGTTTTAAAAGTGTACTTACAAACTATGAAATTACTTATAAACTATGGTTAGTACAGTTTCTGGTGCTCCATGTGGAGGATAACCTTGCAAGAACTATTGATGACTTGACTTCCTCTTACTTAATAAGATCCCAGTTAATCAAAGGAGAGGAAAAGCCAGCAGTCCAAGCATTTAGGGTCACTAGGCCATTTCTGTTCAACAGCCTCTGTGGTCCTTGGCTAGTCATATGCTTCTAGTGGGCCTCTGGGCACAGTCCTGGGGAAGGTGGGTACTCCCATGATTCCTTGCTTGACTGTGATCTTTTGGGCCCCTGATCCCACCCTCAGAGCTCTAGAGGGCTGGGTCTTCTCCAGATCCCTACTTTCATTCTCTGACTCTAACTCCACTACTTACCTCTCTTGAGGACTTTAGGTGTCTTTATTCATGGCCTTTTCTGGCTCTTCCCTTTCAGTGGATTTGCTAGAAGCTTCTAGGAATCAGGACAGTGATTCAGTTTCTATTGAAATAGAAAGTCCTTTAGACATAACCTCCCTTTTTAGCATGAGTTCTTTCCTGAATTTGACAGACACTACTTCAATGGTGAAGAGAAAGGCTACAGGACATCCAGGCTTGGATTCCAATTGTGGTTCAGTTCTTCACTAGCCATATGTCTTTAGACAAGTCACTGACTTTTCTGAACTTTAGTATCATCAACTGTAAAGTAAGAAAAATAGTAATAACATCATAGTGATACTATGAAATTTTATTTAGGCTTTATCTTGGGAAATGTTCAATAAGAGCAGCTATAAAAAGTATAGGCTAGAGTCAGGTATGGTGATTCATGCCTTTAGTACCAGCACTTGGGAGGCAGAGGCAGGCAGATCTCTGTGAGATCAAGGCCAGCCTGGGCTATATAGTGAGTTCCAGGCCAGCTGTGGTTATAGGGAGACCCTATCTTAAAAAGACAAAAAAAAATTATAGGCTGTACAGCTTGGTGGTTATATGCCTGTAATTTCAATCTCAGCTAATTGGAGGACTAGAGGTAAGAAAATTGCAAGTTCAAGCCCTGCCTGGACTATAGAGAAAGTTCAAAGCCAGTCTGGATACTTTATTGACCCCATTTCAAAATAAAGTCGAAAAACACAAGTGAGAACATTTTGAAAGAAATAATTACACGTTTTCTCTCATGTGAGATATAGATTTAAATATTACAGTAAGTATATTTACTATATATGCTGTATAGAGTAGGAAGTCTGTAGGGGGGAAAAGGGATTTACAGGGACACAGGAGAGAGAACAGGAAAGGATAATAAGAGGGAAAAAGGACAAATATCACATTAGCTCATAGGACCATGGATTTAGGTACATTCTAGATGATCCATCAGATCCCTCTACTGGGTAAATATCCAGAGGAAAAAAAATCAGTATGTCAAAAAGACATCTGTATTCCCATGTTTATCAAAGCACTATTTGCAATAGCCTTAGTTATTTATTGGTAGCTGAATGGCTAAAGAAACTGATAAAGAAAATGGATAAAG
>NW_008337842.1:4144985-4147189 GCF_000622305.1 Nannospalax galili | reverse complement strand
TGTAATGGTTGTGGGAGCCTATATAATCTTTACCTGAAGTTGCCTCGGGGACGATTGCTCCAACCAGACCTGCGTGTCTTGGAAGGACGGTCGGCCCCAGCTAGCTGGCCTAATGAAACTCTGCTTGATTTTTGCATCTCCATACTGGTGCGTTTGTTCTCCTGAAGAGACCCACTGGGTCACGGACCCTAACATTTTGGGGGCTCGTCCTGGATTCGTGGGGGACTTCTGCGGATCAAAAGACGAACGGAGGCAGAGTTTCTTTTCTCCGGACAGGGCAGTGTAAATCGAGGGTGGCTCCCTCGTGTCTGTAAAATCCAGAATAAAGTGGGAATCGCCATCCCATGTCTGGTCTCGGGTTCGTTTAGTAACCCCGAGGGAGGAAGTTGGGGTTCGAGTCCCGGCACCTAGGTGAAAGTCCAGGTAACCAACCCTGGCCCTAGGGTCCGAGTGTCTCGGCCCTAGGAAGGAAGCCTGCCATCAAATCTGGCGCCTGAGGAGGAAAAAGTCAAGCTGCTCACTCTGGGCAGTCCGAGTGGACGCCATTTGGGAGAATCACGAGAAGTCTCGGGGATCCTGAAAGTGAGAGTGGTGAGTGCAGCGCGCGTCTGAGTGAAAGGAGGACTGGTCCGCACGAGTGTGATTCAATGTGGTGCGCGTGCTTGATGGTTGTGCTAATTGTCTTACTAGGTAGGGGTCTGATTTTGTATTTTTCTCTATGCTATCTATTTTAAACCTTCCCTTCCTCCTTTTCTTTCCTTCTATTCTTGGTCTAAGTCTTCGCGTGGGACCGTTAAAGGCAAAAGAGAAATTGAGGTTTTCTGATCAGGACTACTCTCTGATGTCAGCCAAAGGCTCTTAGCCCTCTTGGCGGACCCCGACTGCCCACACGGGTGGAGACAAGACCCCTTATCTGTATCTCCCTCTCCTCTTCATCCCTCTCTCCAGCCACCAAGAAAGCCCCGCGGGCACAGGTCGAGCAAATAAAAGCCATTAGGGCACCTGCTGCTGAAAGACTCCCGTGAAAGGATAAGGGGGTCCCAGGCATGAATCCCAGATAAATTCACATCCCCTGCAGAAGAAAAACTGGGCAACGACAGGCACCCATCCACAAGCACACCCACTGGCCATCATTGTTTAGAGTGGCATCTTCACTTCTCCCTTTTCATCTCTCTCTCTCTTCTGTGACCTGCACCATGGGCCAGACTCAGGCCACTCCTAAAGGTTTAATCCTCTCTCATTTCTTGGAGGTGAAGGAGCGGGCCTTGAAATTGGGTCCCGGCATCAGGAAGGGTAAGTCTGGCACTTTTTGGTTTAATCCTCTCTCATTTCTCGGAGGTGAAGGAGTGGGCCTTGAAATTGCACCCCGGTATCAGGAAGGGTAAGTTTGGCACTTTTTGCTCGACTGAATGGCCCACCTTTGGAGTAGGTTGGCAGACCCAGGGGTCCCTTTCCCTGGACACCATCAGCAAGGTCAAGGCTGTCATTACCCGGACTGACCCAGAGGGCCACCCAGATCAACTCCCCTATATCCTTTTGTGGGAAAATCTGGCAGAGGATCCCCCGTCCTGGTTAAGGCCCCTCTTGGTGAGAAAGCCCCATGCTTGCCCACCAAAAGTCTCCATCATGGTCACCCAGGAAGGATTGAAGTCCTCCAGTCACAGAGGTGGGAATCCTAGTGCTCCGCCAGTTCTTCCCGAGAGCTCCTACCTCTACCCCCCTTTGCCCATTGAGCAGCCGCCACCTTATGCAGCTCCATGAGGAGGAGAAGCCAAGGCGGCCTATGGAGGAGGGGATGGAGCTGGGGGTCTCCATGGGAATCCAGTGGTTGCCCCCTCCCCAGACTCCTCTACAGGAGAAGATAGACGACCTGGGGAGGCAGGAGGGATGCAGTTAAGGTCTCGAGGAAACAGGGACCGAGTGGGGGAAGCTCCATCCTCCACCACAGGAGGAGCTGTGCCAGTTCTGCCAGTCCGAAAAGTCAGCAGCCCAGATGGAGTTCAGCAGTATCAATACTGGCCCTTTTCCTCTAGCGATCTCTACAATTGGAGGACCCAAAATCCTCCCTTTTCTGAAGACCCTAAGTGTCTAATAGGTTTGGTAGAATCCATTATGTACACCCATTGTCCCACATGGGACGACTGCCAGCAGCTACTTCGCACCCTCTTCACAACAGAAGAGCGAGAACGCATCCTGAATGAAGC
>NW_008337842.1:4140384-4142679 GCF_000622305.1 Nannospalax galili | reverse complement strand
TACTTGTCCAAGCGGCTGGACCCAGTGGCCTAGGGATGGCCATCTTGCCTGTGCATCTTGGCAGCCATCGCCCTACTGGTAAAGGAAGCTGAGAAGCTGACCTTTGGCCAGGACATGAGGATGACAGCCACACATACTGTGGAGGGGATTCTCAGGCACCCTCCAGGGAAATGGATGACAAATGCCAGGCTCACCCACTACCAAGGGCTCCTGCTGGACTCTCCTTGAATCACCTTCTCGGCCCCGTGGCCCTGAATCCTGCCACTCTCCTGCCAGACCCAGACCTGTCAATCCCCATCCATGACTGTAGAGATGTTCTCTCTGAAATCATCCAGGTACGGGCAGACCTGAGAGACATGCGGCTGCCAAATAGTGAACTGGACTCGTATACAGACGGAAGCAGCTTTGTGCGGGATGGGGACAGAAGAGCCAGAGCAGTGGTAGTGACGCATGAGGGGGAAGTCATTTGGAGCACAGCCCTGCCCCCTGGCACCTCAGAACAGAAGGTGGAACTTATTGCTCTTGCAGAGGCACTGGAGAGAGCAGAAGGCAAGCGAGCTAACATTTATACAGATAGCAGGTATGCCTTTGGCACTGTGCATGTTCATGGTGCCATCTACCTGGAGAGAGGATTCTGGTCCACAGAAGGAAAGGAGCTGAAGAACTTGCAGGAAGTCCAAAGACTGTTAGAAGCTGTGGAAAAGCTGAGGGTGGTGGCAGTTATACATGTGCCTGGGCACCAGTCCAGAAAGACTCCTGAGGCTATTGGTAACAACTTTGCTGATGCAGAGGCCAGGAGGGTAGCTCTCTTAGACCCCATTGTGCTGGCAGCTCTAGAGGTACCCATACCTGAACTACCCACCTTACCTCCCAGACCTGACTATTCCCCACGGGACCTTGAGTGGCTAAGAAAACAAGCTCCGGGAGAAAAGCCTGGGGGGGGAGGTTGGAGTAGGGACTGGGAAGGTAGACTGATCTTACCAGAAGTACTAGGGAAATACATGCTCACCAACCTACACAGATCCACCCATCTAGGTTGGAAGAAGTTGCTCAGTCTTTTTCAGAATGCACAGTTGGTATTTCCACACCAGAACGAGGCCGCACGTCAGATCACGGGGGGATGCGAGAGCTGTGCAAAGCTAAGACCAGCCCCAAAGGGGCTCCACCTGACAGGTATCTGGGAGAGGGGGAGGGCCCCAGGAAGAAGTTGGGAGATAGACTTCACCGAGGTAAAGCCAGGAAAGTATGGGTACAAGTATTTGCTGGTCATGGTGGATACTTTTTCAGGATGGGTGGAGGCTTTTCCAACTAAACATGAAACTAGCCAGATGGTGGCAAAGAAATTAATAGAGGAGATAGTCCCCAGATATGGGATCCCTGAGGCTATAGGTTCCGATAATGGCCCGGCTTTCATTAGTAAAGTCCTACAGGGACTAGCCCAGGCTTTGGGGATGGATTGGAAGTTACATTGTGCCTATAACCCACAAAGCTCTAGGCAGGTAGAGAGAATGAATCGGACGTTAAAAGAGACTCTTTCCAAATTGGTAATAGAGACTGGCAGTGACTGGGTGACCCTCCTTCCCTTAGCCATTTTCTGTGCCCAGAACTCACCCTATGTACATGGTTTAACTCCATTTGAAATAATGTACGGGGCCCCTCCACCTATAACCCGGCGAGCACAGCCCCTGGGGGAAGAAAATTCGGCCCCCGACTATTTAAATGTGTTGCAATCCCTTGCCAAAGTACAGCAGGAAATTTGGCCCCCAATCAAAGCAAACTATGAAGGGGAAAGAACCCCGATCTATGTACATGGTTTAACTCCATTTGAAATAATGTACGGGGCCCCTCCACCTATAACCCGGCGAGCACAGCCCCTGGGGGAAGAAAATTCGGCCCCCGACTATTTAAATGTGTTGCAATCCCTTGCCAAAGTACAGCAGGAAATTTGGCCCCCAATCAAAGCAAACTATGAAGGGGAAAGAACCCCGATCGTGGAACATGGCATAGTCCCAGGGGATATGGTCTGGGTCAAAAGACACAAAGTAAAAACTCTTGAACCCAGATGGAAGGGACCTTATGTTGTGCTATTTACCACCCCCACTGCCCTTAAGGTCAACAGCATCGCTCCCTGGGTCCATCACACCCACGTTCAGAAGGCCTTGCCTCTCAAGGACCCAGAATCCTGTGTGAAGGAGTGGGAGGTGCGGCAAAATCCTGCTAATCCCTTAAAGCTACATCTGAGCCAGACATGAAAGGATTCCTGCTAATAAGCTCACTGTTATGGGCCCTCCAGAG
>NW_008337842.1:4108923-4138610 GCF_000622305.1 Nannospalax galili | reverse complement strand
GAATTTACTGCCTGGTTGAATTTACTGCTTGTAACTAATTAACTCACCTGGAGACACAGGCATCTGGAGATAGGGGCAAGTGCTGCAGCCCCCGGAGCCTGACCTGTCTGATCTGTGTCGTGTCACGTAGGCATGTCTGCTTACACAAGATAACAGGGAAGGGTTGCGCCAGGCACATACCACCCACCCTTCCCCGATTGAGACACCTGAAGGGAGTTGTAACATTTTTCTTGTTTTGAAGTTATTGGTTTGTGAAATGCTTGCTTTGAAACTATTGGTTGTATAAGTGCGGGCTTTTGTGTAACGGTTGTGGGAGCCTATATAATCTTTACCTGAAGTTGCCTCGGGGTCGATTGCTCCAACCAGACCTGTGTGTCTTGGAAGGACAGTCGGCCCCAGCTATCTGGCCTAATAAAACTCTGCTTGATTTTTGCATCTCCATACTCATGCGTTTGTTCTCCTGAAGAGACCCACCGAGTCATGGACCCTAACATATATGTATATATATATATATATGCATAACAAAATACTATTCAGCCACAAAAGACTACCATCCTGTCATTTGAAGCAAGATGGGTAAAGCTGACATACTTTGTGTTAATTAAAATGTCAGGCAAAGGAGACAAATATCGTATGTTCTCATTTGCAGGTGGAAGCTAACTAAGAAAGTTGATCTTACAGAAGTAGGAAGTAGAATGGACAGTAGAGGTTGGAAAAAATGGAAAGGAGGATGATTAGTGGGTAGAGGGTTGCAGTGGGATAGATTAACTTTAATGCTCTCTTGCACAATAAGATAACCGTGGTTGACAAAAAGAAGCTATATTTCAAAATGACTGACAGAGAGGACTTTGAATATTCCCAAATAAATGACAAGTGTTTGAAGCATGAATCTACCAAATACCCTGACCTAAATCATTCATGTGTGCATTAAAATATCACATTGTATCCCACATAAACGTGTTCAATCATTTTACATTGATTAAGAGTAGAAAAATGGGGCCAGGGAGATGGCTTAGTGGTTAAGAACACTGGTTGCTCTTGGAGAAGACCTGGGTTCTAATCCCAGCACCCATATGGCAGCTAACAACCGTCCATAATTCCAGTTCCAGGAGATCAGACAGCCTCTTCTGACCTCTGCCGGGCATTGTACAACATGGGTGCACTTACCTACATGCAGGCAATACACACATACACATTAAAAAAAAAAAACAAAAAACCTAAAGCCGGGCATGGTGGCACATGCCTTTAATCCCATCACTGGGAAGGCAGAGGCAGGCAGATCTCTGTGAGTTCGAGGCCAGCCTGGTCTACATAGTGAGTTCCTGGCCAACTGAGGCTACAGAGAGACCCTATCTCATAAAGACCACAAAAAAAAAAAAGGAGAAAAAGACTGGGCAGAGGGAACAGAGGAGGGCTGCCTAACTCTGCCTCAGCTTCTTTGGCTATGACAATCGGGTGGCCTGGGGGACAGGGCCTTGCCCACTCTGTTTTTTCTCTCTGTGTGCCTGCTTATGTGTGTTATGCTTCCCCCCCCCACCAACCCAACCAGCTACCTACCAGACAGCTCCATGTGCTGTGAAGGTGTGAAGGAGCGTTTACCACTTGGATTAGTCCCCCAGGCTAGGGTGAACCTCCTTAAAAATCCGTCCAGGCCCTGGACAAACAGGAATGAGGTACAGTTGAGATGCAGGAACAGCCAATTCCAGAAAATGATGAAGTAAGTTGGAAATGGAAGGACTGTCTTTCTCACACACAATCTATTATCTCTCAAGGCCCACTATATGCCTGGCATTACTCTTACCATTTTAGGCATATTCTTATCTCATTTATATTCTACAATAGCTATGATATAAGCACTATTACCAATCCCATTTTGGAAATGACGTTAAGGCTAAGAGCTTAACTGACTTGCCCAAGGTCACTCAACTAGTACTTCCTGGTATCTAGATTTGAATGAAGAACTTCCTGACTTCACAGCTTAAACATGGAAGTTCTAAACCATCTGGTCCATGCAAGAGATAATTCTGTTTTCTCAACAGGTTGGTGATGTAGGCACTGTTGTCCTCACTTTGCTATCATGGAGATAAGACTTAGCTTTCCCATGGTTTCCCATCAGGGACTTGAACCTGGGTCTATCTCACAGAAAGGCCCACTCCTTTTCACCTGGCTGGGCTTCCCTCAGGAAAGGGCACACAGAAGTGGAATTTGGTAGTCCTGGCACAGCTGGACTTCTAACCATTTTTAACACCACTGAGCATTCCTGTGTATTCAGGGAGAGAAATTTCACAGGAAGTGGAAGGGTAAAAGAAAAAAATAAAAAGGATCTGTTTAACTTGCAACTCACTGAAAGTATGGTAGGCATTTTGCTTTTAAGGAAATAAGTTTCACGAGTCTGCTGATAATTACACAACTCCGTATTTATGTTTCCTAACTTTCACTGGATGAAACATAATGTCAAACAATGAACTGGTTCAATTATGACTCATTACAAGAAGAATGGGAAGTATTTATTGCAGCAATAGCTAATCATGAAATAGCTTCAGACAAGATACTTGAGGTATAAAAAATCCGAGCCCTTCAGCAGAGCACTGGCTGTTCTTGCAGAACGCCTGGGTTCAAATGCCAGCACTCACATGGCAACTAACAACTGTCTGTAACTTCAGTTCCAGGGGATCCAACACCCTCTTCTGTCCTCCTTGGGTACTGCATGACATGGGTACACTTACACACATGCAGGCATAGCACTCATACACATAGAAAAAAAATAAATAAATAAACTTTGAGCCTTAATTTATGTTCTTTTGTGACTTTCATTAATATCTATCACAAAAAGAAAATTTGCTTAAAAGTGATATATAAAATCATCATCATTATCACTACCACCATCACTGTCATCATCCTTATGAGGCAAAAGTGAGCAGGGAACTAGGCCAACATGGAGAAATGTAACATTCCTGCATGATGTCAGAAGGTCCTTTTCAGTAGGTGTGAACAAGGAGCGTAGAGTTGGAAGCCCAGAGAAGATAACCACATGTTGTATACATGAATGGAAACATCTTTCTCCACCACATAAAATATTCCAAATTATTATGTACAAATTAAAAATAAAAACCAAACAATAATAACAGCAGCAATACAAAAAAATTCTGGTCCAAACTGCAAGTTAAACATCATTACCATTTTTTCCATCACACACACATTTTCAGAATTCATTGTAGAGGAAGTATAAATGGTAAGTGGTTGATTACAAATGAGCTTAAAGGGAGGGCAAAGGTTTCTGTACAGAGAAGTGACTGCAAAGTGCCTAGTGGAATACCTGGAATGAGGGCAGGTTTTCAAAACACAACCATTCAATGAATGAGAGACTGAGATGGGACATCAGTCTAGAATAGTTTCATTTCTCATGAACCGTATGCTTAAGCCTTTTGGAATCCACTAAAGGAAATCACTGACCACTATTTTTAATCCACGTGTGCCAAATATTTTCTCCTTGCAGGGAACATCAGCATCGAAGTTCCCAATTGTTTCATTCTAGTCTGGAAGGAGCTATTTGCTGAGTTTTCCAGGTTGAGTTGTGAGACAGCATAATAAGGGACATGACAGAAGCAGATGTCACAAGGAGACTAGACTACAGCAAATAGAATCTATGTGAACAAGGTTGGGTGAAACCCCAAGGATGTGCACAGACCCCACACAGGCAAGTTCTGCTCACTTTACTACAGTTCTACAATAGTGAAATTCATTTGTAGGAGTTTGTCCATTAGTTAAAGGTAGCAAAGAACATGGTCCATTCATAAATACAATATCAGAGCAAGAAAAGATCTCTTCATTTAGTCCTCTCATTTGTAATCTGGGAACTAAAGTCCTAGAGAAGGAAGACCTGCAGAGTTGCACTGTGAATGATTGGAACTGAACTCAACTCCTCTGACTTTCACTGTCTAACTGAGTCATTTCCTTAAGGCTACCCTAGCTTTCTGTTTGATCTCATCTGTCTTCCGTGCATAGTTTTTATCTCTCTTCATGATTTCAGTAATATGTGAAACTGGTCCAGTTTTCTAAAAAGTCTGAATTTTTCTAAACCACAGCTTTCTGCTCCTTTCCGTGCCTTCCTTTCTGGGTAGTACTGCCAAAGATGTGTTTTGTGTTACTTTCTGAGCTCTAATTGCCACTGAAGGAGAGGGCAGGTTTAAGTGGCTATATTCTTTTCACAAGAAACTGATGACTTGATGGGTAAGAACACTTGGTGTACAAGTATGAGAACCTGAGTTTGAATCCCCAGCACCCATGTAAACAGCCACCGACCAGGCACACTCTGTAACTAACCCCAGCATCATGGGGGCAGAGGTAAGAGGATGACTGGGGTTTGATGGCTGCTAGCCTGGCTCTAGGTTCTTTGAGAGATCCTGCCTCATGTGAATAGACAATGATAGACCAACATTCGCTGTCCTCTGGTCTCTGTGTGTGCCTGTGGGCACACAGAACCAACCTACTTCCACAGGAGCATACCCTATGTACATACCAACATACATACACTAACACACACACATATTCACACACTCACTAACATATTTATACTCTCACACACATAATCACACAAAACACACATTCATACATATTCACACATATATATACATATTCTCTTTTCTCTCTCTCTTTCTCTCTCTCTCATACACACACACACAAGAACTTGGTTCTTATTCTACTTTCAATTCATGACTTATTTGACACAGAACAGCTGGTCCCTCAGTTGGACAGCAATCAATGATTCTGTCTCCAAACTTATAATCAAGAAACTCAGAAGGCATGGTGGGATGGCAATGAACACTTGGATGGAAAAGTTTTATAGAGTATAGCTGTTATTATTATTTTCATCACGTGGAAACTGAGGAGCCAGCAGTAAGATTTTGATATAATATTGACCCTCCAGTAAGATGTGCTCACTGGTACAACAATGGACAACTGTGACGGGGTGGGTACCTAACCATTTCTATCTGGATCTGAAACCTGCTTTTCATGTCCTGTACTGTAATCTATTCAAAAGCCCATGGCTAGGGAGGTCATAGGCCTTAGGGTAGAACTTGCTGTTTTTATTTTGCTCAATGGTCATGTTGTCTAACTGCCTTCTCAATATTTATGCTAATAACCACAGACCCAGGTTGCTCTCAGTCTTTGACAGAGAATATTTTTCAGTGAGCATCAGACAATGCAGAGACATAAAATTGGTTAAAGTACTGGGAATAAGAGATCAAGTGCTCATCCCTAAATTGGACATCATTATCAGTTCCATTCCTGTTCCCACAAAGGATCACAGAATATCTCAGAAAAGGAGGTGGAAAGAATCTAAAAGCTGGAGGATGGGAAGGAGTGCTGTGAAATGTCTTCTGGACATGAGGTGTCTTTTTCACTCGCAAACCCGTGACAGCTGTGGTTACCTATACAAGACTTGCACACAATATCAAGGTGGCCAAAATTCCAGCATAGATGTGGGAGGTGCTATCCAGGCCTTACCCCTTACTAAGGTGCTACTGGCAGCTGTAGATTCTGGAAGAGGAAGAATTGTTCTTTTTTTGAGGGTGTTCCCACTGGTAGGTTTACCATGCACATGTGGGCAACACTAATTTAAATTATTGGGTTATCAAGAAGAATCAAAGCACATGAAGTTTGGAGGAGGAAAATGTTGATTGGAGATATAGGGGAGATTGGAGGAGGGAAATAAAGGGTGAATCGATCATGTTTCATTGTATACATGTATGAAACTCAAGAATAAAGAAAAATATAATTACAAAAAGGAACTATTAGTCGTCTATAAAACTGATCAAACTTGATATAAGCCATTAATATAAAACTATTCCTTAAGTAAAAATAAATTTGTATGGTTTTAAAATATGGTATTTTATATCCAAACATGCATATAATATATTTTTATGAAATCCACACCTCATTCTCTCTCCTCCAATTTCTCCCAGATTGCTACCATCACTTCTCTGTCCCAAGCTCATGTTTTTTTTTTTTTAATAGCCACTGAGTTCATTTAATGCTGCCTGTGCATGGGTGTGGGACCCCTTCAGCTGATAAACACATCCAGCATAGTTCTTTTTTTTTCAATCAGTATGATCTAGAGAGGTCTTTATCAAAAAGGAGGTGAGGCATGGAAAGGTCCAGTCTGTGGATAAAAGCTAGCATGAGACAAAGGTCACATTACCCCCAGTAGGCAAAGGAGAAGCCAGGTGTCTTTTGAGAAATCCCAATACAAATTTGTGCATCTGTGGCCTCCTTACCGAACCAACGGTTTATTATAACCAAGTGATACACATAACACATTCCGTCCTTGTCCTTAAACTTGACATAACCAAGTGATACACATAACACATCCCAGTCCTTAAACTTGACATAAAACTGTCATGGAATGTCTATAGATTCTATTGTGGCAAGTCTAAAAAGGTATAGAATGGCAGATTTTTAGAGACTTCTCTTGGCAATTTCAAAGACCAGCACATTGCTTGTCTGGGGAGCAGTCCCATCCCACTGTAGGTACAACACCTTCTATGTGTGGCCCCTGACTGACTTCTTACTCTCACCTCTCCCTTAGCCCTACTTTTGAATTTATGCTCCTGAACCCACACATTACTGCCGAAGTTCCACTTCCAGACAGAGGCTTAAATCTAGAGCTGAGCAGAATAGGATTTCCCCAAGGACTCCTTGATGGGGAAGGAGGGAAGGAGGGACGCCATCTTTTGCTGTCAGGTGCATGTGCTCTCCCCTCAATTATGGCCTCTCACAACTGTTTCTTCCTCGTGACCATAATCTGCCCTCTTCCCATCGGCAACCTATTCTTTTAGTGCCTGGACGAACTCATGATTAATCTATTTCTCTCTCTCTCTCTCTCTTTCTCTCTCTCTCTCTCTCTCTCTCTCTCTCTCTCTCTCTCTCTCTCTCTCTCCTCATCTAATTTAAAAATATTTTTATTATTTTTAAATTTTTATGTGAATGAATGTATTGCTTGCATGTATGTAAGTGTACCTGTGTTGTGCAATGCTCACAGAGGTCAGAAGAGGGTGTTGGATCCCCTGGAACTGGAGTTACGGATGGTTGTTGGCTGCCATGTGGGTGCTGGGATTCGAACCCAGGTCTTCTGCAAGAGCAGTCAATGCTTTTTACCACTGAGTCATCTCTCTAGATCCTATTATAATTTTTTAATTAAAATTTTCATTTACGTGTGTGTGTGTACATGCATATGCATGTGTATGTGAGACAGAAGATGGTGTCATCCCTTGGAGCTAGAGTTACAGGTGGTAGTAAACTACATGGGTGCTGGAAACTGACTCAGGTTCTCTGCAAGAGCAGCAAGCACTCTTAACAGCTGAGCCATCTCTCCAGCTCCTCTGTCCTCTAATCTAACAAATATAGTTATCTATTTATATACCCAATCTATCATCTTTCTTTTTAATCTATCACCCCATCTAAACTATCATATCTATCTATTATCTATCTATCATCTATCTATCTATCATCTATCTCTATCTATCATCTATCAATCATCTGTCTATATAATCTATCATCTATCTAGATATCATTTACCTATGATTTCTTTTTATCTCTCAATTTCTATTTGTCCATGGGCTGTGAAAAAACAAAAAGAATTCTGGCATAGATGGGCAATTCTAACACAGGGGTAGTAGTCCAGATTCTATACCCTAGACTTCCCTTGGGAAAGCATGGGAGGGCTCAGAATCAATCCCCAAGTCCTCCTCTACCTTCTGTCTCTGTGGTACCTATGACCACCTTCCAGAATTTTCACTCTCTGCTATAGGAAAACTATCATCTCTCTTCTCCCATGGGTTGGTTTTTCCCAGTGAAAGTCATTCAGGCCAGAGCAATGTCCTCGGGGCATAAGGGAGGCAACGCTCTGTTGGTAGAACTGAGCTGGGGGCTAGGGAGAATAGGCTGGAGTTTCAGGATGTGCCCTCATGTCTACTTTTTTAAAGTAACAGTTTCTTTTAAGCCTAGTAGTAAGTGAAAACATCTATTTCATGTACAGACATGTTTTAGGGGAGCAGTCTTATACATCTTAAGCCAAAATGAAAAAGAACATATCTCCTCAGCTGGGCACTTTCTGCCAGATCTGCATGTGGCTCCCACCGTGGTCACTGTAGCTTCCCATTAAGCCAGGAAGCTCCTGTATCCTTTTGGGTTAGCCATTTAGTAAAAGAAACTCTGGCACTAGACATGGCATCTCCTCCCTTAGAGTCTTCCTCTATCGCCTCCAATCTCAAGTGTTTCCACTCTGCTCCTACAGGCTCCATATCTGTCTCCATGAGATAGAAAAGGACTCAGAGACAAATACAAGGGCATTATCATGAATGGCATCCACAAAGCCATCAGGGCCAAGGGAAAGATATCTGGGAGACTCTGATTATAGATGACCTGGGTCTTAATCCATGCATTTTTTTTTTCTCTCACTGTGACCAAAAATGTGTCAGGAAGAAACTCAAGGGAGGAAGGATTTCTTTGTGCTCAATAGTGGAGAAGGCATGGCATCAGGAACGTGAGGCTGCTTGCTCACATCACATCACAGTGGACCAGGAAGCAGAGATGGGACAGGAAGCAGAGTCAGACTATAAACCTCAAGGCCCACCTCCAAGAGATTCCTTCCCTCCAGCAAGGCCCCATCTCAAAAGTTCCACACCCTCCTGAACAATGCCACCATCTAAGGACCAAGTGTTCAAATACACGAGGGACATTTCACATCCAAACCATAACAGTCCATTTCTACTACTAGAAAAAATACTTTGAAATGTTTTATTTTTATTGATTTATTTATTTCAATGTATATTTTTATTGCATTTTTGTATACTTCATACAAAATATCTTAATCATCTTTAAACCCCTTCCCCCATCCACACTCCCTATAAGTCCCCCCACCAGATTTCATGCATTTTGTCATATATGTTAAAGCCTGTCGAGTCAAGTGTGTGTATCCAGATGTCCTTCAGTGCAAGTTGATCCACTGGAGTCACTCCCTTAAAGAAGTTCAACTCTTCCTCTCTCAGCAGGAATGAGTTGCCAATAGTTCTTTGGCTAAAGTTGGGGCCTGATGCCCATTTCCCCAGTTCTATGCTGGGTTTTTGTCTGATTCAGTTTGTGTGGGTCTTGTATATGCTGTCACCACCGAGCAAGTTCATATGAGCAAGTTCCCAAAGGCCTGGAAGACTGTTTCCATAATATCATGCATGAACCCTGGCTCTTACAATCTTTCCACACCCTCTTCTACAATGGTCTCTGAACCGTGGGTGGGTGAGGTTTTAATATAGGAGTACTATCCAGAGACGCACACTCTGCAGTCTCTTATTCTCTGCACTTGTCCAGTTGTGGCCTACTGTGTGTATCACCCTCTGTTGCATGAGGAAGCCTCACTGGTGAGAGCTGAGAATTGCATTAGTATTTTCTCTATAACCCCTATTCCACTATGTTCCATGAGCCTCAGGTATAGAGGTTCCGTTGTAGAGGTGTCACAGGGCTAGGCATCTCTCAGACACTTATTCTCTGAGTATGACCAGTTGTGGAACTCTGTAATAGTCCCCATCTGTTGCAAAAAGAAGCTTCTTTGATGAGTGGTGAATGATATATTTGTCTATAAACATAAAGATCCATATTTAGCAGACAGAAATTACATTTGTCTAGGGATATGACAGAAGTAGGGTTTTCTCTAGGATCTATGACCTCTCCAGCCATGTGTATTTGGCTATGTTTACAGTATCATACATGAGTTCCCTCCCACTGAGTGGGTTTTAAGTACAATTAGATAGTTGATAATTATCCCCAAGATAAAAGTGTCACTACTGCCCTGCTATAGTTTGTTGTTTCAATCATTGCTGTGGTTATTTGGCTTTAGAGCTGGGGTAGGACCATTGATTGATTTTCTCCCTTAGCAGCTTGCATAGTATTGTCCAGAACTATGAGAGCAATGGAAAGCAACCACAGAGGTAAAGTCAAGGAAAGAACCTGACAGAGGGTTGTAGGAAACATGCTACCAAGGGGGAAATGGGAAAATTGGGCTATGCAACTAGGAAGGGAGGAGAGAAGGATATATAAGGAACCATGGGGGGCTAGGGGAAGAAGGAGCTCAAGAGAGGGGGGCTAATAGGAGACAGGTATTATCAAGGGGAAAATGGGGGTACTTTAACTGGGGAGGGAGGAGGGAGATTAGAAAGGGAGAGAGAGAGAGGAGAGACAAAGCTTAGGTTGTATGAAAAACCAGAGGGAAATATATTAACTGAAAAACCTACTGAAAAGTACACATACAATTGTCTGCGCATGAGTGCATGTGCAGACCTGAAAGCCATATAACAAGAAACACAGTACCTTCAATTTGTAGCTCAGGGTAGTCCAAGAGACAACCAGAATAACACAGACTATTGCCACAGCCCTTGATTACACCCCAGAACTTGAAGTTATGACCCTATTGCTAAAGACAAGAAATACTTATTTTATTTTTAATTATATATGTCTGTCTGTGTGTGGGTATGTACACACACACACACACACACACACACACACACACACACACGAATGCTGGTGCTCATGGAGTCCAGACAAGGCCATCAGATCTTCTGGAACTGGAGTTGCAGATGGTTGTGACCCACACAACATGGGCACTAGGAACTGAACTTGGGTCCTCTACAAGGTCAGTATGTGCTTTTAACTGCTAAATACAGCGAGTCCAAGACCAAGGGTTTGCATATGATGAGATGAGGGCCTTCCTCTGTGGGAACTCTGCAAATGGCATAATGTGGCAAGATTTAAAAAAGCATGCCAGAAGGAGATGACTTTTATAGCATAATCAGTTCCTCAGTAACCCATAATCCAAGAATGTATTGATTTATATGTAAGTTTAGAGTCCTGATAACCAAACCATGGTCCAATAACCATTAAAATATACCTCTAGTACATTTTAGCAAGAAGGCAAATCTTCAGACACAGAACCCATGATAATGAGGATTGATTGTATATACATATGAAAGTTGCAAGTATTTCTTTATCACTGAAAACATCTCTTAAGAATAAGAACATTCTCACCATAACTATTACCATCATCCCACCAAGGAAAACCGGACTTCATCCGTAATGTCATCCTATAAGCACTTCATATTCAAATGTCACTAATTTTCCTCAAGAATTTTGGAAGAGCTACTTTTAGAGGTTCAGAATCCAATGGAGGTTCACCCACAGGCTGCATTTAGTTATACCTCTTCAGACTCCCGCCTTTAATAAAAATGGCATTGGCACAATTTTAGAGTCCCAACCCATTGTCTTTTTGAAAGTCCCATATGTAGATACTTCTGATTGTTCCTCAAGATTGGATCATGATGAAGTCTTCAATGGGAAGAAGAACAGAGGTGAGATGTGTCCTTCTGCCTGCAAGGGAGAAGGCTCATGGTGTCCATTTGTCCTTCTGCTGGTGACACTAAGTTTGATTCTCTGGCTCAAGTGTTGCTTCTGGTGAGGCTGTGCTGTCCCATGAAAGAGAAGGGGAAGCGAGGGGAGGGGAAGAGCCAGGTGGTACTGTCATGAATGGCAGAAGGTGACAAAGGAACTGAATTCCAGCTGAGAAGCAGAAAGCCAGTGTTGGCTGTGCAGCCTCTTGCTTGCCAAGAGCATGAAGAAGCAGTTTCAGAGTCTGGCAGCCTGGTTTTAACTTCCAGTGAAATTAAGACAAAGTTCCTTTAGGCTCGGTATGATTTCTTTCAAGCACTGGGCTCTGCATTGGGGAGCTCAAAGTGCTTAGGAAATTGTTATGAGTAGTAATAAAAGGCAGAATAGCTAAGTCGTGACATACTTTTCTTCTTTGCTATGGCCACTGGATGATTTAATATTTAATATGATTGTGGTCAAACCAAGTCTGAACAGAGTAAGCCTGCAGCATTCTGGCGCCCCACCAAGTGGCCAGGAGCCCAATGTGATATAACCACAGTTTATTTGAGAGGCTGGAGAACAAACTTTAGGGCTGGCTGGACTCATATCCCACTTAGCATTTCCTAGCAATGATCTGTAATGCATTTGGGAAGCCTGCTTGAATCACCCTATTAGATCATGCTTTCTAAGGGGCCCTAATGCAGAAATACTGCCAAAGGCTCTGGCACAGCCCCCTTCGTTTAACAAATCATCTTCCACTCTCTCAACAGTGCTGGGTAATACCCTGTGCAGAATGACTATCCCCATTTGCAGCAGAGGAAGCAGAGGCTCACTGAAGTTAAGCAGTTTGGGCAAAGTCACAAAATCAGTGAGTGGCTGCCATGCACTTGAGACCTTGAGTTTTTACTCAAGTGGCTTTGGGAGTTAAGCAGAAGCCGAAAGGTTGTTAATGGGTTGGGCAGTGCCCACAAAGCCATCACCAGCTTGTGCTTTTGTGTTGGCCTCCAGTGGTACCTGTTAGATTGGAGAAGGATTATCAGGGCAGAAATGGGCAAATTGCACACACTTAAACTATCAAGCTATTTCCCATGAAGTCAAGAGCCCATTCCATTTATTCATGTAGTGTGGGGGTTAAGATTACTGGCTTAGAATTCAACTGAGATTGGAACTCTAGTTTTGCCTTTTACTGATATGTGGCCTTGAGACGAAAGTTGCTTAACCTTTCTTGGGGTAAGACTTCACCTGTAAAATAGGTATCATAGTAAGACCTACCTCTAGGCCTTTTGGATGAATATCGAGTTATTAAATGCAAATTGCTTAAGTCAATATTAAGCCCTCTTATGACTTGCTTTATACCATATATTTCATAAATGCTGAACAAATACCCCATGTGATGATGTGGAGACAGTTCATGTATAGTAGTGGCTGCTTATGGATGAGGTCATTAGGACTTCATGTAAGAGCTAAAGGAATTCCCTAGTAGAGAAGCCTGTGTGATATGCTCCATGAGATGATGTTCTAGCATGCTGTCAGTAGTGCATTGAGGTAAGTGAAGAGCAAAGAGAGATAAGAAGGTTGTTTCTTGAGCTTAGCACACTTACAGTCCAGCTAGGGGTGGTGGGGGTGGAGCAGTGTAAAATTCCATGCCGAAAGATAAAAACCAGGATGGTAATATTGGCCAAGTAGACAGGAGAGAGAATGGGCACAGGGGTGGGAACAAGAGTGCAGACATCAGAGTAAGGCCTGGCAGAGGAGGTGGACCAACTTACTCAATGGTCCTGGGTTTTTGTGAAGCCATTCCCCCCTTCTCTTTGCTTACCAGGTATGGAAGCCGACTCCTAGGCCAAATCGGTGAGACTTCAGGGGACTTCTGAAGTGAGGCTATTACTTGGTGTTCAGCTGCAATTCTTTGAGAGGTCCTAACAGCTGGTGTAGATGTTGGGGCCAGGCTCTATATGGGTCGGACTGTGTTAGATGAACACACCTGGTTGCTGTTACTGTTGAGCTACAAATCTCTGTTCTTTTTACAGTATGAAAGTAGAGACAAGCCACCATTTGTGCTGGGGAATAAACACGTCTGTTCTCAGTTCCTTAGGAGATTTTATTTCAGAAGACTTTCTTAAGTTTCAGGGGAGGGGCAGCAGTTAAGTATTTCATAAAATGGCCTTTAAATGTGACAGAACTGAATTTCAAATCCTATATCCATCACTCAACAATTGCTTAACCTTGGACAAGTCACTGAGTCTAGGATTCACTTTCTTTATCTGTAAAAAATAATGGGGGTAAGCAAAATAATTAGCCTCAAAGGGTTTTAGTGAAGGATTAACTGAAATTACATATAGTTAGAATTTTGCAAGGTGTGAGTCACATCATTAGCCTTCAGTGTATGGCAGCAGTTATTATTGTGGTATTGTTTTGAGGCAATATCTCACTAGGTATCTCAAGTTGGCCTGGAACTCTCACTGTGTGTAGCATAGACTGGCCTTGAACTCCTGAATACCGAGATAATGAGCGTGCTCCACCATTCCCAGATACTTGTTATTACTGAAGGAGATTTTAAATGAAATTTCTTGAATGTGGTTGGTTATTTGTATTTACTCAGCTTCCTCATGAAGGAGATATGGGGAAAGTAAAGGCTGGAGCACTTGTGACCAGGTCAGTGTCTTCTATCCCTTGGCAGGCAGGGAAGAAACTGATTCTGAGTCTCTCCTGCTGGTAAGAAATCTGCTTTCTTGGGTCCCCAGATCCAGTCACAGAGGAGGGCTTGGCCAGCTGCTCTGCCCCATGACCTTCTCTGGAAAGTGAGGCCTGAGCAAGCTGCCGAACCTCACCTATCTTGCTAGCAGTTATTGTTCATACTGAAGGATGATTGATTGCATAGAGAGAGTATGTTTCCCTCCCCTTGGCCGAGGTCCCTTAGAGCTGACAATCTTTCATTTTTAACCTTGTAGACAGCCTACCCCTGATTTGTATCCACAAAGTCTATATATCCCAAACACAATGTGAATCATATCTCCTTGGAGATCAAGGGGTGTGAGGCTAGGGACAAGGGGGAAATGATGTGGCTTACTCTATCTAAGAACTGGGGCCCATGACTTGGTTGTGAGTACACATACTTGTGTGCGACCGAGAGAAGAGGATGAGAGTTGAACCGTTCTCTTTTTTTGTTATGTTTCAGTATCACACAAATGGTCTCTGGAATCCCCTGGCAGCTGGTGGGCTTTGATTCAGCAAGCAATGAATTATATCCTCCAGTCTCGAATAGAATTACAAATATCTTCAAGATGTTCAGTGCTCTGGGAAAGGGCAGCCAACTTGTGCTGGCTCTGTGGGATACCTCCTGTCTGCACAAGAATGCAGCACCTCTTCCTCCAGAGGGGAAGGAAGAGTGGGGAGAAGTAGGCTGTGGGGAGAAGGCACACTCCATATGGAGTTCAGAGACGAGCATGATTTAGGGACATAGCTCGGGCCAAGTGTGGGGTAGGCAGGGAGGGGAAGCAGGGGAGGAAACATGGGCCTTGGTCAGGCTGTACAGGTGAAATCCACTTGAATTAGTGTCTGGTGAGCAGCTGTTTGATCAGGAACTCTCAGTTGTACTGACATTGTGTGATGAAGGTGGGGTCATCTCAGACTAAATATTTACCCGCCGCCCCGCCCCATGTAGGAATAGATAGCCAAGAAGTTGTCACCAGCACAAGACCAAAACATACACAGGAGCCAATGATCAATTAATTTTACAAAGATTTGCTGAGTTATTTAAACAGTCACTGGTAGTGAGCAATACTGTCAAATTTTATTATTTGAGGAACTCTTAAAGCTGAGGCATCTGTTCACCAGAGCGTCCTTCCACAGCAGCCTTTTGCCATGTTTTATTAATTGATCGATTGATTGGTGGGGCTGCTTAGTCATGGTCTTCCCAGTAACCTGTGAACAACAGGCACTCTTCCTGGTTTGATAACTTGGAAGGTTTAATCAAATTTGCTACATGTGGGTGAGAGTCAAACAAAGCAGAGAGAGAGCAACATGGCAATTCCCTGGGCAGCTGTCTCTGATGTGGTGTCTGATTTTAATGGGTCACATCACTTTCCTGAAATTGCATCTATTCCTCATCCCAGTTTAGATCCTGGTCTCCTAGCACCTACTGGGATGAGAAGGGAAGTGACTGTGGATTCTGCAATTGAGGAGGAGGCTGATTTGATTGATGTTTGTTGGATAAAATGTTGGGCCTTATACTGTGCTTGTTGTTAAGAATCAGAGGTGAGTAGCTTTTCTGTTTTTTTAATTTACATTTTAAATTTATTTTTGTGTGTGTACCTATGCATGCGTGCTTGTGTGCCTGTGTGCACGCGTGTGTGTGTGTCTGCTATGGCACGTGTGTAGAGATCAGAGGACAACTTGTGGGAGTCAATTCTCTCTTTCTACCATGTGAGTCCTAGGGATCAAACTCAAGTTGTCAGGCTTAATGGCAAATGCCTTTGCCTGTTGAGCCATCTAGCTGGCTCAGCTCTTGTGTTTTGAACTCTTAAGCTGGGTCTAGCCCTAGCATTCTAGTTAGAATTCTGGAGTTTGTTCAATTAGTGTTTTTCAAGAAGTTTGCGTCTTCTTGGTCTAGTTGAGCATAAAGGACTAAAGCAAGATGTGTGACTGGGAAGGCGGGCAAAGGAAAGGAGGAAGTATATTCAGAGTATCTGCTTAACCTTCTCTACCCTGGGAAGAAACTGCCCTTCCTTTTATTAACATACAACAACAAAAGGTGCCAGTTTATCTGTATCAACTATAACATTTATCTTTTAGGGGCGAGCATAAAGATTGGTCATGTTTATTAACAGCTATGCTAATTTCCTTGTATAACCTCAGTATTGGGCAGCCTTCTCATATTATGGCAATATTTCTTTTTAAAATTTTGTCCTTTGTTGAGACAGTCTTACTCTGGGTGGGGGCTAAGATTACAGGCATAAGCTATTGTGCTCAACATTTTTTTTTAACTTTAATTTAAAAAATTTTTTTAGAAGAAGCATTTCATTACAGCTTTGATATACTCATTAACAGTTTCCAGAGCAAAGATACATTCTTTTTCTTTACATTTTTAAAAATCAATGTAGCAATTGCACGTGTCAGGTAAAGTATACAGGTTTGACAGACGTATACATTGTGTACACATACAAGTGTATGCAGTGCAGTGGTTCTTGGAATTAACGTAGGGGCATAAACATGCTAGGCAAGCTCTATCTCTACCCTTTGTCATGAGATGCCTCTCACAGAGAGGGAAGAGTTACTTCTTTTTCCAGCTTTGTTGAGGTTGGCCATGTGCTAGAACACAGTAAAAGTGTGCGTAGATTCAAAAGTGGCCTCAATTCTGCACCTGGGAATCAGGCTCCAGTTTTGTCCTGAAGAATAATGGTGTTTCTAAGGTTCCTAACATGATGCCTATTGTACAATGGACTTCTAGAATAATGTAATTGTTTAGCACCATTACTTTTGTTTTTGTAAACTGAGCTTAATTTCAAGAGCAGTATTTGGCATCACGGAAGGGACAGATGTCCTTTAGGAACACCCGGTCCAAGAGAACACAACCTCATCTCGGCATGAGGCTTTTCCCACTCTGTTTTTCACGTTCCTAGTTTCCCTCCTCACTGGCTTCCTTTCCTGGTGAAGGCTTTTAATGCCCCTTTAGGACTGATGATGGAAATTGTTTTATGATGTTCTTATGTGTTATAATCATACTGACCTTTTAGATTACTTCTCTGGAAGGGAGAGTTGACCTTTCTCAGTTGATTTTATGGCCAGCATCCCAACTTTAAGACCTGAGCACCTGGGGAACAGACTAGCGGGGCATGCCATCTCGAAAGGAAAAAAGCTGCAGAAATCCTGTAAAGAATAAGTGTTTAGAAGAGACTTGATTGGAGATTTCAAAAATAATGCATTAATTGAATGATACTTTCTAAAACAATAAAATTCTATCAAATACATGTTCAAAGTATGGAAATATAGTAATTTGTGAGATAAGAAAAAGAGGAAAAAGATACATACATACACACACACATACATGGTTAATGGCCAGGGCTACTCTCCCTACAAATCTACCCAGTAGTAGAGCTTGTGACATAAATGGGAAATTAGAATATGGCCTTCTTTATCTGGTCTCATTCTTTGTTGTTGTTTGAACAGGATCTCTCTATAGCCCCAGCTGGCCTGGAATTCACTATGTAGACCAGGCTGGCCTTAATCTCACTGAGATCTCCTGCCTCTGCATCCTGACGGCTGTGACTAAAGGCCTGTGCCACCATGCTGAGCCTGGTCAGTTTTATGACACTTACAAGTTATTTGTTACTTTGAGGCCGGCAGTCTCTCTGTTTTAACAGGAGTCATCCCCATTTCATGCTCAGCCGAAGTAATGGTTCTGCTGAAGCTGTGGGGGAAATCGAGAATATTTTATTTTCCATCATTTGTATTTGTGAAGGCTTAGTTTTAGATGCATATACAGAAAACTGAAGCAGGGGCTTAAAGATGGCACAGCCAGAAAAGTGACTGTTGCCCAAGCGTGAGGACCCGAGTTCAGACCCCCAGCATCAACATAAAACCCAAGTGCAGTGACTTGCTCGATAACCCTAGAGCTGGGGGAGGGGAAGGCAGAGACAGGCAATTCCCCTGAGTGCACTTGCCAGCCAGTCTAGCCAATCCATGAACTCCAGGTTCAGTGACAGATCCAGTCTCTGAAGAAGGAGAACAATAGGGAAAGACACTTGAAGTCAACTTCTGACTTCCACACTCATTCCACATACATGCACATATCCACAGGAACACATATATCATATACACACAAAGAAAGTGAAAATAAGCAAGATGACTTAATTTCTTTCTAACAAAATGTGTACAGAGTAAAAGGTCCAGAGCTGGTGGCACAATGGTCATCAGGGACCAATACCAGACTCTGCCTGTGTTCGGTTCTATTATTATTGGCACATTTTCTTATTAACCAAATATTACTTCATCACCAAAGATGACCAGAGAAACATCTTACAGTCTAGACTATAAGAGCAACGAGGCCCACTTAAAGTGCTTTCCTAGCAGTTCTACCCAATCCCATGTGTCATGGCTATACACATGTTCAAGTGTGACCGGGACATATGATCCTTTATCTGGCCATGTTGTTACCTAGTCTAGAATTGGAGTGCTTGCTGTATGAGCTGACTTGAAAATCCATTCTCCCTGAAAGACAGAGCTCTACTGTAACTCTGAGTCCTTTAGGGCCTCCAGGACCATTTCTGACTATTTCTTGGGTCTTGGAAGGCAGATGACCTGACCTGAGCCAACTCAGGGGACTATACAAGGTATGAGTTTGGTTTCTAATTTGGATGGAGAGAATCTGGCCCTGAGGGCAGAAAGAAAATTTTCTCATTCTCACTTTATAGACAAAGAAAATAAATATTCCAGGGAAAGAAGAGTTAGCATGTGGGGCCTGGTAGGGGGAAGGGAGAGAGGGGGCTTTGCTCATAGTGGGGGGTAGGATCACATAGCATTCAACAATCAAGAAAATGTCCCACAGATATGGCCACAGCCCAGTCCAATGGAAGAAATTCCTCAATTGATGGTCCCTCTACTCAGGGGTGTCAAGTTAACAACTGAAGCTAGCCAGCGCAGCAGGTATGTAAATTGCTCAGTGCACTCACTACCTGGTCTGAAATAAGTGCTGGGTGAGTATTAACTATCAGCTCCTGTCCTTTTCTGAGGCTCAGGAAGCTTAACTGGACAAGAGCAGGAACAGGTGGTGGTGGGCTAGGAGGCCAAGGAAGAAGCCGAAGGAGAGTTCTGGTCTCAACCAGTGCTCCAAGGATCGTGTGAGAAGTGCCCCTGGACTGATAAAGCACACAAGCAGAAGGAAGGAGTAAAACAGCTGCACAATCACGGAAAACCAACCCAACTCGGCAGATGGCCCACCTCAGGGGAAGGAGCTGAAGGTCATGACAACTGGAGACCAAGAGAATGCATCTGCACTCCTGGAGGGAAACACATATGGAACACACATGCCCTGTTTGGAGCCTCAAGTGCCTGCTTAGGCGCCTCCTGGGGACTTCCCAACCCTTGCAGCAGCCTTTGGGCTGTCGCCTCTTAACCTTCTCCAAGGTGCTCAGGTTCTCTCATGGACAGAACATACTTCTGCCGGAACAGTCTCCATCTGCCGACCCTGTGCTTTCAGGAATGCTATGGGTTAAATGAGAGCATCCCCTCCTATGCATGTGCTGAAAGTGAAAGGTGAACAGGATACCATTAAAAGGTGAGGTCTTTAAGGGGCACTTGGGTTACAAGGGCTCCTTCCTTGTGAACGGGATTAGGGTCCTTATCAAAGGGCTGAGGATGTTGCCAGCTTTCTTTTGCCCTTGTGCTACGTGAGGATACAGTAAGCAAGCTCTAAGGCTGCCAGCACCTGATCTGGACTTCCCAGGTTCCACAACCATGAGGAGATGCATTTTTGGTTTGCATAAGTTACCCAGTCTTAAATACTCTGCTATTGCAGCAGACATGGTAGAGGTACAAGCACTTTCTAAGTTCTTCCAGTGTGAGTACAGGCTCTCACAAGCTGTTCTTTGCTTCAGGTGGAGGAGAGCAGAGGCTGGTCCAGGCGACTCATCACCTGTTACTGTTACCTTGAACTCCATACTCCACTCTCTTGGTTCCTGGTTCCCATCCCTCCAGGAGCTTCATTTTAATTTTCTTATAGAATTCAGATTTTCTCATTCCTCTTTCCCAAATCATTTCATAGCTCTATTTGTCCTTAAGTGACAGTTTGATTCAGCCTTTAAGAATTGCCGTAATCCTGCCCTAACCCAGCTTTCTAGTTTTTTCAACTTACTCTCTACACCCAGTCCCGTCCTCCCTGCTGATCCCAACATTGTTGTGCTCACCCCCACATTCATTATTTCCTCATCTTTTTTCCTTTCAGCATGCTTCTACTTCTGGCTTCCTGTTCCCATGTGACCAATTTTCCCATTCTTCATGGTTTACCTCAAATGCCACTTACTTTCTAGAATCTTCCTGGATCTACATTCCTTCTTTCCCAAGCTGGACACAACCAATTAATTTAAGAAAGGACTGAGCTTGGTAAGCATGAGAGAGCCAAAAAACAATGACATGCTGTCCCTCTGCTCTGTCAACGCCTGTCCAGTTAGGCAGGCAGGCACACAAACCAGAAATCCTAAACCACGTGGACAAGTGAGACATCAGCCATGAGAGAAGGCCCTGGGGGAACTCCATGGAGGCCCCAGCATCTCTGGTCTCTAGCTTGCCTCTGATACTTTGCCCTGCTCCACCCTATCCCCGCTGGGTTCTCTACACAGCTGCAGAGTGTTGACTCTGATGGATATGGCATTCCTCTCCTCCATGGACTGTGGCTGAATGTAAGTGGCATTCACACTCTGTTCTCTCTCCTAAAGCCCTTTGAAACTGGCTCCTGCCCACCTCTCTGACTTTCCCCACTCTGTTATCTCCTTCAACTGCTTTGCCTCAGTACACTCGTACCTAGGTCAAATGGTTCCCTTCTTAAGCCTTTGAACCCATGTCCCCCTTAATGTCTAATGCCCTGCCTTGTCATTAAGAAACCTGTTTAAATACCATCGCATAGGGAGCACTTTCCTGACCCACAAGCCTCAACCAGCCCATGGACCACTCTGTTCAATCTTGTCCTGTGGTGTTTTTCCTATTTGAGTATGGGGTATCTCTCTTACTAATATGAGACTCCTGGGATAGAGGCCTTGCTGTGTGGTTCACAATTGCAGCCCGATGCAGCTGCAGCAGGGCACAGGGAAGCACTTGGCAAATGTTTGCTGGTGAATGAAAGGATGATGTGACGCTTTGATAGAGTGAGGGAGTAGAGGATCGTGAGTGCTGGAAAGGGCCTACTGGGTAAAAGGAACAGAGTTAAATAGAAAGGAACAAAAAGGAGATTAGACTGCCTTCTGCACTGCCCAGGTGTGACAGGACTCATTATAATTGCTGCTTGATTGTCACTTTTCCTGGAGGACAAAGTTTCAGAGGGCAGGGAACTTATGTTGTCACTATGTTTCCAATGTTTCAGTCCATCATTGGTTCTTAATAGTTATTTATTTAATTTTAAGTATTTTATGTATATTTTTTACATGTATGAGTGTATTGTCTACATGTATGTAAGTGTACCCGTATTGTGCAATGCCCATGGACATCAGATCCCCTGAACTGGAGTTAAAGACAGTTATTAGCTGTCATGTGGGTGCTGGGAACTGAACCCCGGGTTCTCTGCAGGAGCAGCCAGTGCTCTTAACTGCTGAGTTATCTCTCCAGTCCCCCTGCTAGTTAGAGAATGATGTAGGCTCTAGAAGGAAGAGGAACTTGACACAGACTGGAAAGGATCCATAAAATCACATCGTTAAGGGTCCTGATTGTGGACAAACAAGTTTGTATTTTTGTCTTGTAAAAAAAGGAGAGTCTTTGAAGGCGTTTCTTGCTGTATTTACTTTTTAACAAATATGTGTGTGTTTTAGTTTTTAGCTTTTAATCTTGAGGTACAGATTTCCTGGGCTGGGGTAGCAAAAAAAGGTACAGTGAGGACCCCTCTGCCCTTCACCCGAGCTGTCCCTTAATGCTTGTGTTTCATAAAACCATAACACAATATCAAAACCTAGAAATTAACATTGCCATAATCCATAAAACTTAGATTTCACCAGCTTATGTTTTGTGTATGTGTGCATGTGCCTGTGTGTGTGTGTGTGTATATGCAGGAGTGAAGCTTCATGCAATTTTATCATTTGCATAGTTTTGAGTCTTTATCACAATAGAGCTATCAAATATAGCATTGCCACAAGATTCCCTCATTATGGGCAGGAGATGGACTACTGAAGTTTCCAGAAAACAAGCTACATTGAGGTCCAAGAAGTAACCGAAAGTTGAGCAGAGGGGCTGATGACATAATCTTAGAACATCAATATTGAAGGCTAGTAAGACCTTGAATTCAATGAAGGGAAAACTGTTTTCCTGGCAGATGGGTGACTACTGGACAATCTCAGTGGTCTCAACTAATTGAAGAAAGCATGGTAGGGCAGGTGGGATGAGAAAGGAGAGACAAAGCAGTGGGGGAAGAAGTATAAAGTGTGTTTAAGATGTTTGGTGACAGAAATTGAGCAAGTGTGGTGGGGAGGCACAAGATCAGCCAAGATTCATCAAGAGCATCTGTCATGCCAGTTTTGATTGCCAATTTGGTTGGATTAAGAACCACCTAGAGTATCTGTGAGGCAGAACTCTGAGTGTATCTGTGAGGGTGTCTCCAGAGAGGATTAGCTGAGAGATGGTGAACTCCTCAGTATGTGTGGTACCACCCCATAGGCTGGGGTCTAGAACTAATGGAAATAGACAAAGGAGAAAGCCAGCTGAGTGCCAGCACTCTCCCTTTTCTGCTTCCTGGTCCACTGAGATGTGAGCCAGCAGCCTCAAGCTCCTGCTGCCATCTCTTCCCCACCATGGTGGACAGTACTCTCAATTCCAGAGTCGGAATAAATCCTGCTTTCCTTATGTTGCTTTTTGTCGAGTACTTGCTACAAGAAAAGTAACGGCTCTAGCCGTGTAAGACCCAGTGGTTCTGGGGTCATGGGTGCACACTCATCTGTCAGGCATGTCTTCTGAGTTCATACATGATACTGGGATTAGTCCAAATGTGATCTTGCCTAACACTCACTTGCCATGTTGGGAAAAACCAAGGAGCTTTAGCACTGTGAGCCATCAAAAGTCTATGAACTGAACACAAGTTACTGAATGAGAGCAAAGGTCGGGGCTAAGGGGCCTGCATAGCCTATGGAACAAGGCCCCTGTGGAGTGGGAGGGAGGTCAGTCTAGAAGAAAGACTCTTTCCTTTGTACCCAAAACTGATTTGTGTCAGGGTGGGGAAGAGATGATAGTTGCTTTGTGCAGGGGCTGGGACTGAGGTCATGGTTTTCTGAGTGAGTTAGGAAGTTGTTGCAGTTGAATGAAAAATAGCTGTTATTACCCATAGAATAAAAGATACAGAGCAATCTTCTTTGTCTGCAATAGCTGTGGCTTTTTCTTTTTCTTTTCTTTCTTTCTTTCTTTTTTTTTTTTTTTTTTTTTAAGAGGTTTGGGCTGGAGAGATGGCTCAGTAGCTAGTAGCACTGACGGCTTTCGCAAAAGGACCTGGGTTCAGTTCCCAGCACCCACATGGTAGTGTCACAGTCATCTGCAACTCCAGTTCCAGGAGGTCAGACACCTTCTGGCTTCTGTAAGCACCAGGTGCACATGTGGTGCACAGACATGCGTGCAAGCAAGCACTCATACACATAAAATAAAAATAAATAGATCTTTTAAAAAAATGTTTACCAGCATGTATTAATTATATATGGACGGGTTTTAGTCTGACATTTTCCTTCCTTCAGCATTACCTTCTCATCCCTTTCTCATTCTTTCTGATTCTCTTTCTCTTCCCAACTCCTTTCCACTTTTGTGACAATCAATGATCCTCACTTTGTAATAAGAGTATTAGAGACCCAGAGTAGCAAAAGTGAAGTAGTTTATTTTACAACCTTGCAAAGTTGGGGATCAGTCTAGAATGGCAGGCACGCTGATTGAGTACAAAGAACAGTTTGTAAACAGTTTGAGTAATCAGGAGGGTGTAGTCTGACATCATCTAAGCCTCATCTTTCCTTCTGTTGCTTAGCTTTGTCTTTTTCTCAGCAAAACCCTTGTGTGGGCTCATCTACATTTTATATTCTGTTTATTTTAAAGCTTATCAGGCATGCAACCTTGCAGGCAGGCTTGATTCTTTAAAGCTCTAGTTTGACTCAGAGGTTGGTAGGTAGCTTAGAGTTTGGGTGGAGGGAATAACTGTACTAGTGGGCATTAGCAGGGGCCTAATCTTTTGTTTTTCTGTTCATTTGTAGGGGGACCTAAGCTGGTTAGAGGCATCTTTGAAAATGAACCATCAGATTTCATTTCCTACACTTTTATGTGTCTGTCTGTCTGTCTGTCTGTCTGTCTCTCTCTCTCTTGGTGTTTTTGAGACAGGGTCTCCCTGTAGCCTGAATTGTCCTGGAACTAATGTACACCAGGCTGGCCTTGCACTCACAGAGAAGTGCTTCCCAAGTGTTGTGACTAAAGGCATGTGCCACCACGCCCCCCCCCCTCACTTAATAATGGCCGTGGCACTGAGGAAAATGGCCCTCTCCCCCAGCAAACATTAACTGCTATAGATCCTCAGAGAATTGCAGGGCTTCACAAACCCTTTCCTGCTCCATGAGGTCATGTTGATGGGCCTGATCTTGAGCTGTTGAGAGTTCAGGACTGCAGTGGCCATGCCATACCAGGAAGACAGCATTCAGCAACACTCCTCTAATATCTGTACCTTCTGTCTTTTCTTATCAGGTATGACAAGTTCTCTCATTCACTCTATCACCAGCATTTATAATAGTGCCTGGCACATAGTAGGGCTTAATGGATACTTTTTTGAGTGTTGGAAAGACTAAATGAAAAGGAGCAACAGGACAAGTGAGTGTCCTGGATTGCTCTGCTGCTGTTTGAAGCAGTCCTTCCTCTGCTAATCTGGTCCGCCACCTGTTCTTGTCAATTGCTATTAATGTCTATTAATTACACCCACATCTACTGTTTCACATTGAACACTTTTCAGGGCCATGTCTGCAACTGATCCATCCTGGTATGTCAAGTACAGAGTAGGTTTTCAAGGATTGTTGACTGAGTGGAATGCTAAGCACTCAGGTCATAAAGAACCATTTTATGTTGCATTAAAATTCAACTTCTTATGATGTGTATGGAGTAGTCAGAATCGGAATCTTGCCCTCTGAAACAATCAAATCCCATTTCTTCTACCCCCAGACCCCCTTTCAGGGGTTTGAATAGTGCGATGCTTCCCCAATACTTTTTTCTGGTAATGACATTCTTGAGATTGTCTCTCAGATGTCCCATCAGTCCCCTCCCACACTACCAAAGTCCTAGTTGCTCTGGGATAGGAGCCCCTGTCTTCTAGAGGTTTATCAAGCTGTCTGTGGGGAACCCCAATGTCCTGGTCTAGTGACATTTAGGTGTAGCTTTGAAGCCCTGTTTTTATTATTCTTTTCTCAAGTTTTAAAGTCAACCTCTGTGTGTGGTCCGGTGAATTCTAAGTTAAGAAGCCAGTGTGATTGGAGCTGACTTCTATGCCAACAATGAAGCACATCTTTGAGAATATGACTGGTGACCTAGCATCCAAACCCTCTGTGCTCCTTAGAGATATACTTCATTCCTTTGTGGTAGATGACTGGCATGTACCTGTGGTACTCCCTGGTGTTTTCACAGATGGAGATAATAAACAAAGGCTCATCATCTCTCTCATTGCTTCTACTCTTTAGGACTGGGCTATTTGGGGAGTTCATTCATTAGCCCAGGCCTCAAGTTTCAGTCAGAGAAAGAAATTGGCCTTTAGGGAACATGACCCTTGTAGTCGGCTCAGCGGGGTCTATTTTAAAATTTATTGAGATACAATAAGTATGCAATAAAATACATAGATATTAAGGGTTAAATTAGAAGTTTCTTTGTTTTGAGATAGGGTTTTGCTATATAGCACAGGATACCTCAAGTTCACGTCTTGTCTCATCCTACTGAGCACTCAGCTTTCTTTTACACTTAGCTAAGTTGGAAGAGTTTTGGCATTCAATTATATACATATAACTATTTCCCAAAGTAAGCCAGAATATTTCCATCACTGCCAGAAGTTTCCTAACTTTTTCCAACCTATTCTTTCACCCTCGTACCTACTTTCTGACCGCTATCACTATAGATTAGTAGTTTTTGTTTTTGAAATTCATATAAATGGAATCATACAGTGTACATTTTAAGGCATGTCTTTCACTCAGTATAATGTGTGTTTGATTCTAGCATGTTGTTTGTGTCAGTAGTTCATCCATATTTTTACTGCTAAATATTATTCTACTTCTTTGATACACCATGATTTGCCTGTATCAAATGTTTGAGTAGTTTTAAGCTTTGGGTGCTTATGAATGAAAGCTGCAATGAATCTTTATGTACAAGTCTGTGAATGGAAATAAATTCATTTCTGTTAGAAAAATGTATGTTCACCTTTGTAAGAAATTACCAGTATTCCAAGTAAGCACCTGTTTCACACTTTCACCCAGCAATGTGTGGGTTCCAGCTGCTCCACATACTTCACGGACATCAGTATTACATTTTAGCTCTTCTAGATATGCTGGGCTCTTACTGTGAATTTTCATTTTTATTTTCTTCCCTTTTTAAAATTAAGAATACTTGAAATTCTTTAACATGATACATATAAGCAATGTATCTTGATCATATTCACCCCTAGGCCCCCTCCCCCATGCATACTGTCCTTTTGTTTTTTATGATGCAGAGTCCAGTTGTGTTTCCTGAATATATCAGTGTGGAGCCATCCACCTGAGCATGGTTGACTGACCAGCAGCCATGCCTGATTCGAGAAAAATGAAGCCCCTTCTTAGTAAAGCATGGAGTCTCATAGGTGCCCCCCTCCCCCATCCATGCTGGGATGTTGACTAGTTTGATCTTTTGCAGGTCTTTTGCAGGTAACCATAGCATCTGTGAGTTAATGAATTCAATGGCCACATCTTATCCAGAAGATGGCATGTCTCAGTATTCTTCCCCATCCCTGGCTCTTGCATTCTTTCCTCTCCCTCTTGTTCCTTGAGCCTTGAGGGGGTTGTTATAGCTGACTCATTTAGGGCTGAGCACTTGTTATGAGTCTCTGTATTAACTGTTACTGCCAAAAGAAGCTTCTCTGACTAAGGCTGTGTATAGTCACTTTTCTGTCGCTGTGAGAGAAACACTGACCAAAGCAATTTATAGAAAGGAGAGTTTGTTTGAGCTTACGGTTCCAAGCAGCAAGAGTCCATCATGGTGGGGATGCATGGCAGCAGAGGTAGCTGGAGGAGCAGAAGCTAAGCTCTCACATCTTTAAGCAGGCACAGGAAGCAAGACAGTGACTGGAGATCAGGCAAGGCTTAAGAACTCTCTCTAAGTCCACCCCCAGTGTCGTGCTTCCTCCAGCATGGCCATACCTTCTAAGACCTCCCAAAACAGCATCACCAATTTGGAACCTGGGGTGGTGGTGGTGGTTTCATCAAACCACTACAGGCTGTGAGCAACAGGAATCTGTGGGCATACACATAAACATTTAGAAGGCAATATGACAATGTGTTTATTTAGCAAAATAACAAGAGTATAGGCCCTATGACCTCCCCAGCCATGGACTTTTGACTAGGTTTCTAATGCTAACATGAATTCCCTCCTGTGGAGCAGGCCTCAAATCCAATCAGAAAGTGACTGGTTATTCCCATAACCATTATACCACTATTGCATACATGGGTGTTGTCCTAGTTTCTCTCTCCATTGCTGTGACACACAAGCACTCTGATCACTATCAACTTGGTGAGGAAAGGGTTTATTTTATCTTATATCTCCCAGGTCACAGTTCATCAGGGAGCCCAAGGTAAGAACTCAGGGCAGGATCCTGGAGGCAGGAGTTAGAGCACAGGCCATGGAGGAATGCTGCTTACTGGCTTGCTATCTTGGCCTCTGCTCAGCCTGCTTTCTTATGTAACACAGGCCCACCTGCCCAGGGGTGGCACCACCCACAGTGGGCTGGGCCCTCCCACATCACTCAACAATCAAGAAAGGGCTGCATAGACATGGCCACAGGCCAGACAAATGAAGGAAATTCCCCAATTGAGGCTCCTTCAACCCAGGTGTGTCAAGTTGACACTAAAGCTATCTAGCACTGGTGTATTTTGCCTGTCAGGTCAGTATTGTAGCATCTGCCTCTGGGTAAGATATTTGATGGGAGCCTGCATAAACCTTTTGGCACTATGAAAACTAGCCAGTGGGAAGGGAGTTTCTAGCTCAATTCCAGCTTGATTCCTCTTTGTCCTGCAACCAAATATGCGGCGTTTTCAGCAACATGAACTTACCCATCTAGTACCCTTGGTGGGCAACCAAGGACAACAGCAATAGCCTGTATTGTTTGGGGGCCCTCTGGAGCCTCCTTGATCAACAACTTTGGGAGGTATCCCACACCTGACATTGAAGGCTTCATTTAATAACCCAGGTCTTCTGGGAGAATCATTGCCCATCTGTATTTGCATCTTCTTGGAACTAATGATGTTAAGCATCTCTCAAGTGCTTCTTGGGCATTTGCTTATCTTTGAAGTATTTTTTTCAGGGTTGTGTCTATTCTCAATTTGTAGGATTTCTTTATTTTAGATTTGTTAGATAAGCACTCTTATGTGTTTTCCCCTAGTCTGGCAGTTTAGGGGTGATCAACTTTTTCTTTTTTTGACAAGGTATCACATAGCTCAGGCTGGTCTCAAACTGACTTTGTAGCCTCGGCTGGCCTTGAACCTCCTGCCTCAGCCTCCTGAGTGCTGGGGTTACAGGAGGTACCATCACACCTGACTCTTCATTATAATGGTGTTATAGGAAGAGGAGACATGTTTAATTTCAATGACTGATTTTGTTCCTTTGATGTGTGGTCTAATTTTCACCTGAGAGGCTGTTTTTAGCCCTGGGGCCTGGTAGGTCAAGGGGCTCTAAAAGAAGATGGGATAACAGAGTGGAATGGGATGATGGAACCTTCACATTTCAAGAGTACAAGAGCCCAGGACTGTGGCTGTGAGAAGGCACAAGCTTAATCAGTAATCACAAACCCTACAGGAGATCGTTATTCCGCTCCCATTATCTGATCCTTGCCCACCCCAACTTCTGTGTATCTCAGGCTCAAAAGCACCATCCCCTGAAAGGTGGTAGAAAAGCAGGAAGCTAAGATTGCAAAACTCATAACTCTTGTCACTTGTTTGCATTTCTAGAAAAACATCCTTGAGGTGTATTAGTCCCAAGAAACAGAATGCCAGGCAGAGTTCTGTGCGGTGGAAGGTCCACCTGGAGGCCTGAGGTTGGCAACCTACGGCAAGCCAGAGCAAACCCCTGAGCAAGCTATAAAGACATTTAGGCTTTTCACCTTTCGTGGCTATTTTTAAAATCTCCACTCTAAATCCCATTTTAAAACATATGCATGTATGGAAATTTCAAAGAATAAATAAAAAATATTAGAAAAATCATAGTTTTCCACCAAAAAACTCCAAAAGAGGGAGTCCTTTCCTGGCATTGGACCTTTTATTTGCTAGTCTGTGGTGTCTTGTAGGGACAGTGTCCCACCATTATAGGGTAAATTCATTAATAGTCTTTTTATGTTGTATATGTAT
>NW_008337842.1:4102270-4108714 GCF_000622305.1 Nannospalax galili | reverse complement strand
TTAATATAGTTATACAATATTGTACTCAGTATAAACCCTATAAGACATGAACTTGAATGAGGTTTTAACCTTTTTTTAAAAACTATTTTTTTATTTATTATTTTTATTTTATGTGTGTGCGTGTATTGCCTGCATGTAGGTAAGTGCACCTGTGTTGTGCAATGCCCACGGAGGACTGATGAGGCTCTTGGATCCCTTGGAACTAGAGTTACGGACAGTTGTTAGCTGCCATGTGGGTGCTGGGATTCGAACCTGGTCTTCTGCAAGAACAGTGTTCTTAACCGCTGAGCCATCTCTCCAGCCCCATGGTTTTAACCTTTAATATTTTCATCTTAAAATGTATTGTTTCATTCAGAAAAATTCATTTTTAATGCAACGAACACTTAGCTGTTTCCATATGACTTTTTCAGAAAGCCCTTAGGTGTGAGCTATCCCTCTCCACATTCCTTCCTCTCTCCTGCCCTCCCATTCCCCACCCCCATTTGACCCTTCCTACTCCATTACTCCCCTTTCTCTTTTTTATCACTGCATTCTATCTCCTCTCCATGAAGTCCCCATCCCTATAGCCCCTTACTAGTTTCCTGATCTCTATGGGTTTTCCAATTGAAACACACATGTCTAAAGATTCAAAGCAAGCATCCACTTATGAGAGACAGCATGCCACATTTGTCTTTCTGGGTGTGGGTTTCCTCACTCAGGATGTTTCCAGTGCCATTCACTTACCTGTGAATTTCATTTGTCTTAGGAGCTGAATAACATTTCATTGTATAAATGTACCATATTATCATTAAACCTTCATCAATCAATGGATGTCTAGGTTGTTTCTGTTTCCTGGCTATTGTGAATAGAGCAACAATGAGCATGGGTGAACAGGTATCTCTGTAGTAGCATACAGAGTCCTTTGGGTAGATGCCCACGAGTGGTCCATCTGGATCGTGTGGTAGATCTCTTCATAGCTTTTTCAGGAGCTCCACACTGATTTCCAGAGTAGCTGCAGCAGTTTGCTTTTCTAACAGTGGGTGACTGAGTGCTCCCCTCTCCTCATCCTCACCGGCATTTCTCTTTGTTGTTGGATCAGTGGGTGACTGAGTGCTCCCCTCCCCCCATCCTCACCGGCATTTCTCTTTGTTGTTGGATCAGTGGGTGACTGAGTGCTCCCCTCCCTCATCCTCACCGGCATTTCTCTTTGTTGTTGGATCTTAGCCATTCTGACTGGGTAATAATCTTTAATTTTAACTTACCTGATAGCTAAGGATGTTGAAAATTTTCATAAATATTTCTCAACTATTGTATTTCTTCTTTTTAAAACTGTTTAGTTTCTTGCCCCCGTTTTTAATTGGGCCGTTTAACTTTCTTAAATTTTTTATTTTGCTTTTTTTTTTTTTTTTTTTTTTTTGGTCTTTTTCAGACAGGGTCTTCCTGTAGCCACAGCTGGCCTGGATTCACTATGGAGACCAGGTTGGCGAGCTTCTGTATTCTCATACAGCAGATCTCAGTCAAACCCAGACCCCCTCCCCCATCCATGCCTCTCCCATTCTCCCATCAAACCTCATGCACTCTGTCACACATGGTAAGTCCTATCTAGTTAAGCATTTGTACCCTGATGCCCTTCAGTGCAAATTCATCCACTGGAGTCCAGTCAATCCATCCAGAGATCATGTGCAAGACATACTCTCCCCTACCTATTTATTTTTTGTTTATTTTTTTGTTTTAGTTCTTTGTCTATTCTAGATACTTAACCTCTATCAGATGTATAGTTGGTAAACAGTTTTCTTCCTATTCTATATAGGCTAATTCTTCACCTGAATAATGGTGGTCTTTGCTGTACAGAATCTTTTTAGTTTCATGAGATCTCATTTGTTAATTGTTGGTCTTGTACTATTGGGGTTCTGTTCAGAAATGCTTTCATGTTCCTGTTAGGTCTAGTGTGTTCTCTACTTTATCCTCTATCAGATTCAGGGCATCAGGTCTTACTTTGTTGTCCTTGATCCACTGGAGTTGAGTTTTGTGCAGGGTGAGAACTAGGGATCTAAATTCATTCTTCTATATATAGCCATCCAGTTTGAGCAGCACTCTTTGTTGAACATGCTGTCTTTTCTCCAATGTGTAATTTTGACTCATTTGTCAAGAACCAGATGGATTTAATATGGGTACTGAATTCCATTCTAGTGATCAATTTGTTTATCTTTATGACAGTACCATGCTGTTTTTAAAATTTTTATTTATTATTTTTTTATTTTATGTGTATAAATGTATTGCTTGTATGTAGATAGGTGCACCCATGTGGTGCAATGCCTGTAGAGGTAAGAAGAAGGCATTGGATCCTCTGGAACTGGAGTTATGGATAGTGGTTAGTCACCATGTGGGTGTTGGGAATTGAACCTGGGTCCTCTGCAAGAGCAGTCAGTGCTCTTAACCACCGAATCATCTCTCCAGCCCCAGCATGCTGTTTTAATCACTATATCGCTGTCATATACTTTGAAATCAGGAATGCTGATACCTTCAGAATTTCTTTCATTGTTCAGGGTTGTATTGGCTATTCTAGGTTGTTTGAATTTCCATATGAAATTTGAGAATATTTTTCAATGTCTGTGAAGAATTGTTTTGTAATTTTAATGGGGATTTAATTTAATCTGTAGATTGATTTTTGTAGAATGCTTTGACAATATTAAAACTACTGATCCTTGGAACATGTGAGGTGTTTTCATCTTCTGGTATCTTTCTCAATTTTTTTCTTCAAAATCTTTAAGTTTATATTATAGAAGTCTGTCACTTCCTTGATTAGATTGTTCTAAGATATTTTATATTTTTTGAGGGTTTCTTGAATAGGATTATTTCCCTGGTTTCCTTTTGTAGTTGGTAGATAGGAAGTTCTCTCTCTCTTTCTTTCTCTCTCTCTCTCTCTCTCTCTCTCTCTCTCTCTCTCTCTCTCTCTCTCTCTGTGTGTGTGTGTGTGTGTGTGTGTGTATGCATGTGTGTGTATTTTGTATCCTGCTACTTTGTTGAATGAGTTTATTATCTCTAGAAGTGTTCTGGTGGAGTCTTCAGGGTTGTTTATATATAGAATCATATCATCTGCACATAAAGTACTTTGACTTTTCTTTTGCAATTTGTATCCCTTTTCTTCTTCTCTTGTCTCACTGCTCTAGCTAACACTTCAAGCACTGCATTGAACAGGAATGGAATAGACATCCTTGTCTCATTCCTGATTTTAATAGAAATGATTTTAGTTTTTCTCCACTTAGTAGGATGTTGGTTGTAGGCTTGTGCATAGTGCCTTTATTACATTTAACTGTGTCTGTGTCTCCATGACTTTTCTCATGAAAGAATGGTGGGTTTTTATCAAAGGCCTTTTCTGCATCTATGGAGATGATCACGTGGTTTCTGTCCTTGAGTCTGTTTATGTGGTGGATTGTACTTATTGATTTACCTATATCAAACTATCTGTGCATCTCTGGGATGAAGCCGACTTGATCATGGTGAATAATCTTTTTGATGTGCTGTTGCAGTTGGTTTGTAAATGTTTTTTATTGAAAATTTTTGTATCTATGTTCATCAGAGAAATTGGGATATAATTTTCTTTTATTGTTCTTGAATCTTTGTCTGGTTTTGGTACCAGGGTAATGCTGGCTTCATAAAAGAATTTGGAAGTGTTCCTTCCTTTTCTATTTTATGGAAGAATTTCAAGAGTGTTGGTATGAATTCTTTGAGGATGTGGTGGAATTCTGTACTGTATCCATCTGATCCTGGGTTTTTCTAAGATAGGAGATCTAAAAAATCTAGACTTTAAATCTAAAATTTAAACTTTTGGTTAAATTTTTGAGATTTTCATACACTATAAATTGATGGTATTTAGATCTGCTCCTTTATCTGCATCTGTCCTTACTGCCCCCAGCCGAACTTAATGCACTCTATTATATAAAGGCCTACACAGTCTAATTTGTGTACCCAAATGTCTTTCAGTGTAGGTCCATTCACTGGAGCCTGGTTAACCTACCAAGAGCCCCATCTTTGAAAGAGACTGTCTCTCCTCCTCCCAGCAGACATTGGCTACCAATTTTTCTTAGGTTTGGTTGAGGTTTCTTCTACTTTCCCATGTCTATGCTGGGATTTTGTCTGGCTTGAGCTTGCATGGGGCTTGTATATCCTGTCACCATAGCTATGAGGTCATGTGAGTAACTGACCATCTGTCCCGGAAATTCTGTTTCCTTGTAGTCATCCACCACTTCTGGCTCTTACAATCTTTCTGCTCCCTCTTCTGCAATGATTCCTGAGATTGGGAGGCAGAATTTTGAGACAGGTGTCCAACTCAGGGATAAGCAGTCCCAAACCTCTTATTGGCCAGTGTAAATTTCTGTGTTAATCATTATCTGATGCATAAGGAAGCTTCTCCTGTGAGAGTTGAGAGATGCATTAATCTATGAGTACAGAAGTCATTAGGAATCATTTTGGTATGATAACTATTTAGTAGAAAACTAGTTTTAAGTTATCCCCTATGTCCTATGACCTGTCTAGCCTCAATTTCCTAAGCCTGATCAGTGTATGGTATAGGCTCCATCCTATGAAACAGACCTTAAATCCTATTAGAGAGTGGTTGGTTACTTTTGGCCAGTGTGGGTTTCTGTGTTAATCATTGTCTGATGCATAAGGAAGCTTCTGTTAGAGTTGAGAGAGCCTCTAATCTATGAGTATAGAAGTCATTAGGAATCAGTTTAACATAACTATTTAGTAGAAAACTAGTTTTAGTTTCTCCCCTGTGTCCTATGACCTGTCTAGCCTCAATTTCCTAAGCCTGATCAGTGTATGGTATAGGATCTATCCTATGAAGCAGACCTTAAATCCTATTAGAGAGTGGTTGGTTACTTTCATAATAATTGTGTCACTACTGTAGTGGTAGACATATCTTACCAGGCCAGTTGTTATTATAGTTCACAGGATTCATAACTGGGTAAGGCTGATTATTCTTTTTCCTTCTGGTAGCATGCATAGCATCTTCCAGCACTGTGAAAGCTAGCCAGTAGATAGGAGACTCTGAATTTATCACCAGCTTGACTTCTTGTTTGTTCTATAGCTCATGTATGTAGTGTTGATGGGGGATTTTAAATTACTGATTCTATTTCATTGGTTTTTATTTAAATTGTTGATTTCATCTTGGTTCAATTTTGGTAGGTTATACACATCTAGAAATTCATCTCTTTTTTAAGAATTTCCAGTTTAATGGAATATAGGTTTTTTTTTTTTAAAAAAAGTTGTATTTTTTATGTGTATGAGTGTATTGCCTGCATGTGTGTGAGTGCACCTGTGTTGTGAAATGCCGCGGAGGTCAGCAGAAGGTTTTGGATTCCCCTGAAACTGGAGTTAAGGATGGTTCGTAGCTGCCATGTGGGTGCTGGGAATCGAACCTGGGTCCTCTGCAAGAGCAGTCAGTGCTCTTAACCACTGAGCTATCTCTCCAGCCCTGGGAATATAGGTTTCTTGTCTTGTTTTGATTTTTTTGATTTTTGTTTTTGTTTTTAAAGCGTGTTCTTATGATTCTCCTGTAAGTGTGAAGGTGGCAGGCAGCAAGAGCAGGTGAGAGTCTAGAGAACTCTTCAAACTGGGCCTGTTCATGGGTGGTGAGCCCAGGCTAGGTCTTAGAGCATGGGATGGTAGAGAGGGAATACTGGGGTTGCAGAACTCACCAGGCTGGCAGGTGTATGGGGGTGCTCGATCAGAGCTAGGCCATGGAGCTGGGAACCTGTGAAGTTTTATAATTGGCTTTTTAATACTGGAAATTTTATGGGCACCTCTGTTCCTACCTGTACAGGAGAGTCCAGGATCTCTGCAGATATGTCTTTAAGAAGAGCTACTTAGAACAACATAAATCAGAGAGTAAGTAGGAAAGCTCTCCCCCACCCTGCTTCAGATTCTCCGTCTTCCTTCCTGGAAACAACAAAGGGAGCAGATGGGGAACTTTTTACAAAGTAAACTGACAATTTAGATGGAAGTAATCTGTTTCTCAAAGCTTGGGATACTTGGCAAGCACCTACCTTATCCCCTAGCTGAGGTGGTGACTTGTAGTTCCTGAAACCCAGGAGTGCCAAGCTGGTGCATAATCATCATGGCCTTATCATGCTATCACCCATGGCCTAGCCTGGAGCCTAGCAGGTGGTAGGGTCCAATCTGTTTCTCCACATATGGAAAATTCCATCTCTTCTGGAGAAGGGCTGAAGAGCCAAGGTTCCTTATCAGTTCCCTCTGGAAGATGCTTACAATGTTTAAGAGCTAAGAAAGACAAGTCTTGTTTTTCATTGCTTCCCAGTTTATGTGACAGCTGGAAAAACTCCAGCTTAAATATTCAAATCTAGACCCTGTCCCCATCCTAGGACTGGGCCTCTAGAGCCTATGATGGTAAGGGTCTGCCTGCCTAAAACATCTGCAGATTGAGAAAGGGAAGAAATGAAG